>NC_057801.1:111239844-111253927 GCF_018294505.1 Triticum aestivum | reverse complement strand
TTTTAAGATTCAAACTCCTAGGGTGCTCAAAACTTTTTAGATTTCACTTTCCCAAAAAGTTAAATTACTAAAATTTAAAAGTTTTCATAGTTGTCGAACTTATGAAAATATGGCTTTCCATCAGTTGCTTGAAATTCTAAACCGCTCCCGTCGATATATGATATTTTTTTATTAGAAAAGGAGGATGACCCCCGGCCTCTGTATCTGGGAGATGCATACGGCCACTTTATTGATTATTCTCGAGGACCTTACAAAGTATTACAACAATGTGCCTGAGTCCACCATCTTGGCAACATATGCCCCTACTCCTATCCAAAATGATGAAGGAGTGCTAACTGGGCCACTACCCAAACCACTCACCTAAGCCTAACATCAAAAGCCGGAAGCCGAAACTCATTCGGAAGCCCCAGCCGAGCCACATACCGGGTCTGGGGCACAATCCGGTCAGACGCACTCCTGTGTCGTCGCCGCCATCTTCCACAGGTCTTCAGAACATATTGAGGCTTCTACCTTGTCTGGCCACTCTGCCATCGACGTCACCATGACGCCAGACAGCAACCTCCTCCTGCGCGAGCCCATCTCCACGCATCGGGCGCCGAGTCTCCACAGCGCCATGCCATCGATCTCCGCCACCATCCAATGTGTGAGATGAAACACCGCTCCACCATCCCTCCAGCTAGCACTTGCTCCAAGACGATGCCCCCAGAAGGGAAAGCGATAGAACGCCATCATCATCCGATCCGGAAGACCCAGATCTGGGGTTTCCCCCTGAGCATCCCGAACCTGATGGCGCAGACTCCCGACGATGCCTCGACCATCGGCAATAGCTCCACCAGACGAGCGTCGCCTACGTCGCCGCAGCCTCCAAGATGAAACTGACCAGAATGCATATGTCGACACCGAACCGCCGCCACTTCCACCGCCGCTTGAGCAGCCCCCGAGCAACGCCTTCAGGAAGGAGCACGCCACCGTGGTGTCATCGTCGCTTGGAACAGGGGGGTCTGAGGTTTTCACCTGAGCTCCTGGGAGGGGTGGAAGGAAGGAGGTCCTCTTCGAAGCCTCCAAAGATGGAAGCAACACCCAAAGGCACTGCCATCGGAGTGGCCGCCACGCCGGCCAAGAGATTCCCCCGGAACCCTTCCAGCCACCGGATCTGCAAGGCCAGCACCCAAGAACGGTGACCGAAGCCACCAAGGGCCGGATCCGCTGCAGATCGGAGTGGATCGGGGTCGAGGACGAACATCACCATGGCCACCAACATCCAGCGAGGAACCGCCGCCGCAGCCGAAGCCCATCACCTCCCCGCCATCCACATGGCCAGGGAAGTGGCCCACCTGTCCACGCCGGCGCCGCCCGCCGCCAAGCTGCGCCGCGTGCCACCAGCCATGGCCGCCGCCATGGATCCGAGCCGCAGGCGGGCCGCCAGCTGCGGTGCCCAGCGGGGGAGGAGAGCCGCGCCACGAGGGGAAGGCCAACCCGAGCAGATCGGCTCTGGGGAAAACCCCACGCGCGCCACCGCATCTCGAAGCGGCCTCGCGCTGTGCACGCGGCCCCCTGCGCAGCCGCGTCGCCAGGGCGCGTCGGAACCCCAGATCGGGAACAGCCCGCACGCCGCCCACCTCGCGCCTCGCCGCTCCTCCTTCTGCCGCTACCTCGGAGTGGATCTCCTTTCCGAGACCAGGACCTGGCTCCCCGCCGCCACCTTCCTTGGGGCCGGCCCGAGCTTCGCCGGGGGCGTCCTCTGGCGATATATGATATAGCTAAGAGAAACGAAGCCCAGGGCCGAGAAGGGGATGCCGCGGCAAGTCCGAGGCTTTATAGGTTTGGGTGTGGGGTATAGGACGATCGCCAGCACTAGGGAAGGTGAGGCATAGAGGGATGACCATGAGTGGCTACAGTCGGTCGTGAGAGGCGACAATAGTCATTTCATCCAACATCGGCTGGGTGGATCACAAGCGGGAACGATGAAGAAAGACACGTCCAGAAGTGGAAGAAGTCACCTCATGCAGATTGGCTGAAACTATTTTTTTTTTCAAACACCTAAATTTTACAAGAGAAGTAGACCGTGAGGGTGGCACACAAGTGTACTCCGCATCCCTTGTCCCACCTGAATGCAACTGTAGCAGTCACCAGCATGGTGTACAAGAGCAACTCGAGCAGAGTCGTCATATTGATAACCTTCATATCACATATTCCGAGGCAACACACAAACACATAATTGCGATATTTGCCGCATCCGTAATCGTGTGACTCAATATCAATGAGACATCCTTTTTCTTTTCAACGTCTGCACCATTCCACGTGTTACACTCCAGATGGCATATGAGACATCAGACGTCATATTTTTGGCTATTGGCTAGTGAGAGGTGATATATTCGCTATATAAATTATGGCGATCTCTGTCAAGATGACAACTCTGATAGAGTGGATCTAACTGGTTCACCCAAACGAGCGTCGGAATGCAAGAGCATATATGTAGTACAGTGATAGAGCGGATCCCTCACAACATCCCATGTATGCTACTATGTGTAGTACAGTGCACTGCTCTGCACCGTACAGCTGTTCGTCCGCCCGCCCGCAATGCAAAAGCAGCTTCAGTGGTGATGCCTGACGGAAACCGGAAAGGGGCCTAAGCTGGCGGGCCGCGGCGCAGCCTCCCCGTCGATCGGGTGCGCTACAGACGCGCTCCTGGTGTCTCCTAAATTCTAGTTAACCCGCGGTTTAATCAGTCTCCGACGCCGCGGGAGACTGATGCTGCCGGTTGGCTCGGCCCCAACGAAACATTCACGGGAATATTTGCCGGCGCTTTTGCAGCCCGGGATGCTCCACAGACAATTTTTGTCGCGGTGATAGCATAGCACAGCACAGCAGGTCGGCCATCCCGGATTTCCGGCGCGCAGCCGATTAAACAACTGAGCAGGAGGTCAGTGACTAGATTGACCCCTAAACGCCAGCGATTATGACTAATTTCAAATTAGGGCTGTGACGAGGGGGCGACTTTGTCCAAACCCGCCCATGCTAATAGCTGTTCGCGGAGGTTCAAGGCTGTTGGCCGCCTCAAAATCTCAACGCCCCCCATAAACAACGTCCCCGGCTGCGGCTCAGTGGCTACGGGCTTTGAGAGGCCATTTGATTACGCGCCTCATGATCCACGGAATGAGTATGAATATCATCATGCGTAGGCGGGTTGTTGGACGGATCATATCGGCACTTTGCGGCACGATTCGACGCCCTGGTATCCAACAAATGCGGTGTCTGGCTGCCTACCGGAGTTTGAAAACGCGCACTTCGGTGCTTTGCTTTCGCTGAGATGAGTACGGGTGCTCCTTCTCGATCTCTTTGTTAAGCATCTACAGCCGAACTTGCCAAATTCGATCACTCGAACACCCGCGAATGCATCAACGGACAAACGGACAGTAACCGGTCATGTCTCAAAAATGTTTCTAAATTTGTATATCTCAAATTAAAAGCCCCATATCCATATTATTACATGCAACGCAGCTATCTTTGAGCGGAGCTTCGTCCGGCTCCGCCATGGCCATGTCCGATGGCCGGTTGTGCCCCTTAGAATGTTGGTTTGGTTGCCGACAAGGTAGAGTAAGGCATGTGACACGAGCCGGCTCACAGAACTCAAGACGCCGCCGTCTCCCATGCTCTATTCTTCCTCGCCGGAGCCCGAAACCCGTAGGGTGCCAGTGGACGTGAGATCGATGATGGATCTGTCCTGGGACGAGTCGGCGACGTCCACCACGACGTGGTTGCGGCACCCGGACTGGTGCATCATACGGGCGCTGGAGAATGCAACTCCACCTCGTCGGCGTCCACCGCGGCGAGCGCTGCCGCCGCGTCCCGTGCCCGTTGGCGCGCACGGCGGGCACGCCACGCCATGTTTGCGTAGGAGGATGCCCAGGGTGCGTCGACGGCCTCGGCGCGGCAACGGAGGGGTTGCGCTCCGCCACCACGTTCGGACACCAGGCGGACCGCACCGCCTTCGATGGGGCAGCAACGACCGCCCTAGCGCCGGATCCATGCGCCGTTTGGGCGGATGCAATGAATTCCCGACGGAAGGAGTCCGGTCGCTGCCGTGCACGGGCCTCCTCCCGAGCGCGGCGGAGCGCAAGCCGAACGGTTATCTCCTCTTCAGGGCCGCGTGGGATCAGTTCGGGGTCGAAGGATCTGAAGGTGAAGGACTCGGATTCACTGCCCGCCATGCCGGAGACGGCCGGACGGTGCCAGGGACGTGCTTGGGTGGCGGAGTGATGTGACTAGGGTTTGGTCCTACGAGCGGATGGGGAGGAATATATGTGGGGTCGGGTGGGCTAGCACGGGCCGGGTCCGACGTGGCGGGCGTGCACGGGCGCCCCTATATCCACCCCATATTTGGGCTGAATATGAGGGGTGCCGGTCATCCGATGCGTTTGAGGCCCGTTTGAGACGTGCGTACGGGTTACAATTTTGCGACCGAACAGTGACCGGGCAACCTGCCCGGGCGTATGAAGCGGGTTTGAGGCATCCGGCTGTAGATATTCTCTGCTCTAAACAAAATTATTACGTGACTACGATGAAAGTCAAGGACACACAAGCACCTCTTAGTTCCTAAATTTAGGAATGAGCTATATAGGGAACAAAATGATGATTTCTAAAATAAATCTATGTACACACGTATTTAGTTCATATTGAAATTAAAAAATGGGGGTTAAATAAATAACACTGATTAAAGGCGTAAGAACACCGCTGTTAGAGGAGTCAAACCACGGCTGGAAATGAAACGATTGAAGAAGGAGAAACAAGGTGGTTTCCTGTTTTCCCAATCAGCCATATGCGGAAGAAACGGAAACCCACGGAACTTCTTTCAACGGTTTTGGCCAAGTGACATAATTTTAGATTTGCGCGTTGATTGTTGAAAAGCTAGAACATACAAACAAGTGATAAGATTTATGGCTAATGTACGTCAGCGACATCCCCATCACGCCCTTGGCACTGGCAGCAACAGAAAGTGGGGGGCTTTTGGCATAGTCTAAACAAGACAATATAGCCACAAATGGTTGCACGTTTGTGCGGAACCACAACAATCGCTACTTCTGTTCAAGTTGTATTATTATATCTCATGTACTCCCACCGATTCAAATTAATTGACGCTGCTTTAGTATGATTTTTGATGAGGACATCAATACCATTGTTACACTCATAACCCCTGTCGTTACTTACATGTGACCAATTACTGGAGTTCGCACACGCTAATTAAATTATTAGATACATTCATTTCTTGGTATCGATTCTAATGTTGATGAAAATATGATGCTGACTAAATTGGATACGTTTGTTTTGCTTATAAATGAAGGGCATAGCTTGGATAAGAAGGATGCACATTGGAGCATGCTCAAGCACGGAGATGGTGACATGCGCAAGGGGAATAAGAACGAAGTTTCTCCTAGAGTTTTCAGCACTTCGGAGCCACCATGATGACGTATAAGGACATGGACGAAATATACAAGATGCCCTTTCATAAATTTTGCCCACATCTTAATAAAGAAAGATGCTGCGCCACCTTATTTTTGGGGCAGGACCATGTAATTTCGAAATACTTAGACTATTTTTTAGAGTCCGTATTATAGAGGAAACGACTCAGGAGGTCTTTTAGTCCCACCTGGCCAAGGGGGGACAAAATCTCCTCTCCCCCTACAAATACAACCTTTAAGGCACCGTTTAGACTTTGGGTCTTGTTTAGATTAAAATTCACCATAGTTGCAACTTGCGTTCTTCGTTTGTGTTCAACGACCAGACAAAGATGTTACAAAACCCCACTTCCATCAATAAATCTTTCCTCTTATATTTGCAATATCCAGAATTGCAATATCAGTTTCTTGCTTGTTCTTCGCTTGCCTGCAGGAAATAGACCCTCCTGGTCAGATTGATCGTACTCCGGCGTGGTCAATAACCTCTCGGAGTTGGTTTAGCGATTGCTAAGGCGCAATGTCTTCGCACGTTTGTAGTCGGATCATAAAGATCGACTTCCACCAAAACGATAGCCACTTCACATCGAAAGACGGGACACATTGGCCTCTATCAATTTTGTACCGATGCTGGATCGAAGGGAGTAGTATAATTCAGGGCAGTTCCATGTTTATCTTGGTTCTTGCCATCAACCCGTCACATGTACTCGCCGCACACGGATCTTGCCGTAACAGTCGCTACCTCGCGCATCATCTGTGCCCAAGCCGACTGTCGTACCATGGCGACTCGCGTTACCGACACAATCCGTTAGCAGTGTCACGTTGTCGCCTTTGTACAACATCGAGCACATCGTTTTCATGATCTCACACTCTGATGTATTCGGCCGTCCCTCCATGTCTGGTCGCTAATGTGATCGCGAGCCAAAGACGCCGCCTCCATGACGTCTTCAACAATCACTACGCCGGTCTGGTCGTCCCGTCTAGCTGGTCCTTACTGCCCAAAGCCCATCGAATGGTCCAGTCCTCCTACTCGGGGTGTCCAAATCCACCGGTTGCATTCACGGTCACCGTCATGCTCCATCTGCACCTATCAGACATTTCGCGACACCCATCGAGCATGATCCTTGTACCTCCACATGTTCTTCTGCATAACCTTCTCAAAACCTTGTTCATGATACCACTTGTTAGAATAAACATGCCATGCAAAATCATAGATGACATCAAGGTTGATATTTGTTAACGAGGTTCATTGATTCGGGCTACATCCCCAAGGCAATGAGTACGAGAGCTCATCCCCGAGATACGTAACATTGGTCGACCAGAGGCCGCTGATGAAGCTATGTACCTAGGGTAGGGTCATGGACCTGTCCAAGATACCCTCCCCAAGGACATCTCTAGAAGAAACCACCTTTCAGTCGACCCGGAAGTGCTCCACTCGACGGACTCGAAGACACTCGACCATGAAGCCAACCACTCGACTGCCAGGAGACCTAAAGTCACTCTGCACGCAAACGTCCTGTCATTAAGTAGCTTTTATGGTCATCATAGCACTTTATTGGTGGCGTTACTAGTAATGCCCGATCTTAATGTACCTTAAACCCTGCATAACTGAGGGCCGGAGGGGTCTGGCGGACTCTATATAAGCCATCCCCCTCCTCAGTGTAAAGGGTTCGCACCCCTATAACTCGTATACACATAATCCAGTCGACCGCCTCCGGGCTCCAAGACGTAGGGCTGTTACTTCCTCCGAGAAGGGCCTGAACTCGTAAATCTCTTGCGTATACAACTACTCCATAGCTAGGATCTTGCCTCTCCATTCCTACCCCCCTACACTACTGTCAGACTTAGAACGACGACAGTTGGCGCCCACCGTGGGGCAGGTGTCTTAGCGACTTGTTGGAGAAGTTGCGATTGTTCCGATCTCCTTCATCATGGTTTCAGGCGGAGTTTTGGTTGAGGGCCGCGAGATCCGTCTCGGCGCGCTCACGTTCATCACCGACGACTCCGCTTGGCTTCAGGAGGCTCCACTCGACATCGACGCGCTCCTCGTCCGCGGGGCGACGCACTTTCGCGCGTGCGTCCGTGGTGTCCTCCTGCGGCAACCGTCGACCCAGTATCGGTCAGCCCCTGTGTCGTCCTCCCTCCCTGTTTCCCGCCGGTGCAAGCGCTCTGGTCGGTCGAGGCTTCAGCGGTGGGTGGGGCACGCGGTGGCTCGCCAGTCGGCCACCCCCCAAGCCGCGGCGATCGAGCCCGACGAATCTCTCTATGGCTTGTTCGACCTGTCGACTGGCTCTGTAGAGACTGCATCCGAATGTGACAGCAGTGATCCAGCTGCAGAGGTTCTGATGGTCAATGGACCATGCAGTCCTCTCGGCTTTCCCCGCACCGACGGAGGCGACGGCAGAGGCGACCCGGCACATGCCCACGAAGAATATCACCCCGAGCCCCTCACTTCGCTGCAGAGCGAAGAACTTCGCCGCCGGAACATGGATGCGCTGCACACTCCTATCGTTGGAGAAACCCCCGAGGCTCGTGCCTTAGAGGACGCGCGCTTGGCCAACTTGGCTGAGCGCACTTGACTGGAGAACCTCCAGCGAGCACTCGACGAGCGTGCGCGACAATGGGTTCCAGAATCCAGTCGACGTCAACTCTTTTCACCACCGACTCAGGTATATCGAACTCCGATTCAGAATCTAGCAGCTGCAGCCCATATAGCAGAATCAATTCAGCCTTCCCAGTCAGAGGCTGGCAGGGCTTGTTATAGATCAGAGCATTACTCCGGGTAGCAGGAGATCAAAATTCAACTGTATCGCAGTCGCGGAATAGGATTCACAGCAGATCCGTCGCTGCAAATACTGTCCAGTCGGCCCATAGCCCAAGATCGCCCACGAGGTGTGAGGGACGTGGAGACCGGCGTGATCAGTACAAGAACCGGGAGCAGTACGATGACCGAATCAATCGCGATGATCGACGTTGAGTGCCCACCCCTCCCCCAAGGGGTGGATCGTACGCGCCTCGGCAGCAGGATGACAGACGCCATTACAGTGTTGGGCGAAGGATTTCAGTCGACCCCAGGGAACCAGGCTTTGATGCGAGATCCATTATCGTTCAAGGTTTGGTCGACAGGAACAGAGCTCACCGAGAAGGTCATGACAGAGATGCACCCACCACCAGCAGAGTTCACGTCTCAGGACCAGAGTGTTTCAGCAGAGCCATTAGGGCCGCGGTGATTCCTCCCAACTTCAGGTTGGCGATTGGAGTCAGTAAGTTCACTAGTGAGTCCAAGCCTGATACTTGGCTTGAGGATTACCGAGTGGCTGTTCAGATTGGCGGCGGCAACGATGAGGTGGCCATGAAACACCTTCCTCTTATGTTGGAGGGCTCGGCCAGAGCATGGCTGAATCAGTTGGCACCCAGCAGCATTTACACTTGGGAAGATCTTGCCCGAGTGTTTGTCAGAACATTTGAAGGAACTTGCAAGCGACCAGCAGGGTTGATATAGCTGCAATCTTGTGTGCAGAAGTCGAATGAAACTCTGAGGGATTACATCCAGAGATGGATCACGTTGCATCACACGGTAGAGAGTGTATCTGATCACCAGGCAGTCTGTGCCTTCAAGGAAGGCGTTAAGTACAGAGAGTTAAACCTGAAATTCGGTCGAACCGGAGACATGTCTCTGAGTCGAATGATGGAAATTGCCACCAAGTATGCAAATGGTGAAGAAGAGGATCGGCTCCGGATGGCAAGCATAAGTCAGTCGCCCACGAAACCGGAGGAGGGAACTCCAGTCGGAAGCAAAAGCGGAAAGCCGAGCCAGCTGCTCCTGGAGAAGCCTCGGCTGTGACTCAAGGAAAGTTTAAAGGGAAGCCCAAAGGGTCTTGGAACCCTAAGAAGGTGAAGGACAAGGAAGGGAATGACGTGATGGATTTGTCGTGCCACATCCACACGAAGAAAGATGAGGAGGGTAAATTCATTTATCCGAAACATAGCACTCGACAATGTCGGCTCTTGATCCAGCAATTCCAGGGGAAATAGCCCAAAGATAAGGAAAAGGAGTCGGACAAAGTTGAAAACAAGGAAGATAGTGATGATGGATATCCCCAGGTCAATTCCACCCTGATGATTTTTGCTGATGTTGAAAGCAAAAGTCGATTGAAAGTTATCAACCGAGAGGTGAATATGGTTGCTCCGGTGACACCAAGTTATCTGAAATGGTCTCAGACTGCCATCACATTCGACCAGTCCGATCACCCGACGCACATAGCCACCCCAGGGAGGCAAGCTTTGGTGGTCGACCCAGTCGTCGAAAGCACTCGACTGACTAAAGTCTTGATGGATGGTGGCAGTGGCCTGAATATATTGTATGCAGAGACGTTGAAAGGAATGGGCATTCTGATGTCCAGACTCAGTACCAGCAACATGAGTTTCCATGGAGTCATTCCTGGAAAGAAGGCTGAGTCACTCGGCCAAATTGCTCTTGATGTGGTTTTCAGTGATTCCAAGAATTACCGCAAAGAAAAGTTGACGTTTGAAGTTATGGATTTCCAGAGTGCTTATCACGCTATTTTGGGCAGGCCAGCTTATGCACGTTTCATGGCTCGACCATGTTATGTATACCTCAAATTGAAGATGCCTGGTCCCAAAGGTGTGATCACTATTACCGGCAATCGGAAGAAGGCGGAAGAGTGCTTTCAGAAAGGCTCAAAGATCACCGATGCTCAGATGGCAGTAGTAGAGCTGCAGGAATACCAGAAAACTACGGACCTAAGTGATTTGTTGCGAGCCAAGAAGCCCGCTATGGAATCAGCGCTTTAGTCGTCCGGCGAGACAAAACCGATTCACATTCACCCGACCGATCTCAGTGCTGCTCCGACTCATATCTCTGCGACACTCGACTCCAAATAGGAAGAAGCGCTCATCCAGTTCCTCCGTGAGAATTGGGACATCTTCGCATGGAAACCTTCTGACATGCCGGGTGTTCCCAGGGGGCTGGCTGAGCATCATCTATGAGTCGAATCAAAAGTGAAACCTGTCAAAGAACATCTTTGACGATCCTCCGTCCAGAAAAGAAAGGCCATTGGCGAGGAGGTGGCTCGGCTCTTAGCAGCGGAGTTTATCCAAGAAATTTACCACTCCGAGTGGCTCGCCAATGTTGTCATGGTCCCCAAGAAGGACAAGTCACTTTGCATGTGCATCGACTTCAAACACATCAATCGGGCCTGCCCGAGAGATCATTTTCCTCTCCCCCGCATCGACCAAATAGTCGACTCGACTGCGGGATGTGAGCGCCTGTCTTTTTTAGACGCCTATTCCGGTTACCATCAGATCCGTCTGTATGGACCCGACGAGATCAAAACAGCTTTCATCACTCCATTCGGGTGCTTCTGTTATCTCACCATGCCATTCGACCTCAAGAATGCTGGAGCCACGTTCATGAGGATGATTCAGAAGTGTCTGCTCACTCAAATCAGTCGGAATGTGGAAGCATACATGGATGATATTGTAGTCAAGTCACGGAAAGGTTCCGACCTGCTGACTGACCTTGCTGAAACATTTGCCAACCTCAGGAGGTATGATATCAAGCTTAACCCATCAAAGTGCACATTCGGAGTTCCTGGCGGAAATTTACTCGGTTTTCTCGTTCCGAACGAGGAATCGATGCCAACCCAGAAAAAGATGGTACTATACTCTGAATGAATCGTCATGTACGTGTGCACGATGTCCATAAGCTTGCTGGTTGCTTGGCCGCTTTAAGTCGATTCATCTCTCGTCTCGGTGAAAAGGCATTGCCTCTTTACCGACTGATAAAGAAGTCAGACAAGTTCGAGTGGACTCCTGAAGCCGATGCAGCGTTTGCAGAGCTAAAAGCCCTGCTTTCGACCCAGCCGGTGCTTGCTGCCCCTATCAGCAAAGAGCCTTTGCTGCTTTACATTGCAGCCACGGGACAAGTCGTCAGTACAGTACTTACGGTCGAGCGGGAAGAAGAAGGAAAAGCCTTTAAAGTTCAGCGCCCAGTATATTATCTTTCTGAAGTTTTGACCCCATCAAAGCAAAGATACCCTCATTATCAGAAGCTTGTATATGGGATTTATATGACCACGAAGAAGGTTGGTCATTACTTCTCTGACCATTCCATTACAGTCGTCAGCGACGCCCCATTGTCAGAGATTCTGCACAACAGAGATGCAACTGGTCGAGTGGCAAAATGGGCGATTGAACTCCTTCCCTTAGATATCAAGTTTGAGGCAAAGAAAGCCATCAAGTCCCAAGCAATAGCAGATTTCATCGCCGAGTGGATGGAACAGCAACTGCCGACTCAAGTTCACTCGGAGCACTGGACCATGTTCTTTGATGGATCTAAGATGGTGAATGGTTCCGGCGCTGGGGTAGTGTTGGTTTCCCCCGAGGAGATAAGCTCAGATATGTGCTCCAGATCCACTTTGATTCCTCCAATAACGAAGCAGAATACGAAGCACTTTTGTATGGGTTGCGTATGGCCATTTCACTCGGTGTCCGTCGCCTCATGGTTTATGGCGACTCAGATTTGGTGGTTAATCAAGTGATGAAGGAGTGGGACGTCAGAAGTCCGGCCATGACTGGTTACTGCAATGCAGTGAGAAAGCTAGAGAAGAAATTCGAGGGGTTAGAGCTTCATCATATACCTCGACTGAAAAATCAAGCGGCTGATGATTTGGAAAAAATAGGTTCCAAGAGAGAGGCCATTCCCAGTAATGTGTTTCTGGAACACATCCACACACCATCAGTTCAAGAGGATCCTTTCACCGAAGAAGCCCCGCAGCCAAAAAGTGTCACGGATCCGACTAAAGTTGATGTCTCAGCTGTGGTCGACCTGATCATGGATGTTTTGGTCATCACTCCCGACTGGACAGTGCCGTACATCGTGTATATCCTAAGGAAAGAGCTCCCAGAGAACGAAGAAGAGGCTCGACAGATCGTCCGTCGATCCAAGGCCTTTACTGTGATAAAGGGACAGTTGTGCAGGGAAAGCGCGACTGGAGTCGGTCAGAAACGTATAACACCAGAAGAAGGTCAGATAATTCTTGACGATATCCACTCGGGGACCTGTGGTCATTATGCGTCCTCTCGGACCATTGTGGCTAAAGCATACCGAGCGGGGTTTTACTGGCCAAGAGCTAATGAAATGGCAAAAGAGATAGTCGACAAGTGTGAAGGATGTCAGTTATATTTTAGTATGTCACACAAGCCCGCCTCAGCCTTGAAGACCATTCCACTCGTATAGCACTTCGTTGTTTGGGGATTAGATATGGTTGGACCACTGAGAACTGGCAGGAGCGGCTTCACCCATGTACTGGTGGCAGTCGACAAGTTCACTAAGTGGATTGAAGCTAAGCCTATCAAGAGTCTTGATGCCAGCACTGCTATCAGCTTCATCAGGGAGTTGATATTCAGATATGGAGTTCCGCACAGCATCATCACTGATAATGGGTCAAACTTCGATTCCGACGAATTCAGAGCCTTTTGTGCTTCTCAAGGCACGCGAGTCGACTACGCTTCCGTCGCTCACCCCCAGTCGAATGGACAAGCAGAAAGAGCAAACAACCTAATTCTCAAAGGATTGAAACCCCGGTTGATGCGTGATCTCAACCACGCAGCAGGCGTGTGGGTCAACGAACTTCCTTCAGTTCTTTGGGGATTGAGGACCACTCCTAATCGGTCGACTGGGCGAACTCCATTCTTTCTGGTCTATGGAGCTGAAGCAGTTCTGCCGAGTGACCTGCTTCACAATACACCCCGAGTCGAGCTCTACTCTGAAGACGAAGTAGAACAAGCCCGGCAGGACATAGTCGACCTCCTAGAAGAAGAAAGAGAGATGTCCATGATCCGATCGACTATCTATCAGCAGGACTTGCGCCGATTCCATGCCAGAAATGTGAAGAGTCGAGCCTTCCAAGAAGGAGACTTGGTCCTCCGAGTGGATCAACAGAAGCCACACAAGCTCGCTCCTACTTGGGAAGGCCTCTTCATCGTCACTAAAGTTCTCCACAATGGAGTGTACCGTCTTTACAATGTCGATCGCCAGATTGATGAGCCACGAGCTTGGAATGCGGAGCTGCTCCGCCCCTTTTATACTTAAGTACTCACTCAGATGAGATGTAATAAAAAGTACCTTTGTAGTCTATTTATCAAAAACAAGAGTATTATAATTTTCCCAGTGATTGTTGTTGCTTTTGTTTACGTGAGAAATCCCCCAGTGGGTGGCTTAGCTGCGAATCCGTTTCGCCTAAGTTTTTAAAAAAAATTTCCTACCGAGTGACGAGCAAGCCTCTCATTCGGGGGCTTAGTTGCGAATCCGTTTCGCCTAAGTTTTTAAAAATCCTACCGAGTGGAGAGCAAACCTCCCATTCGGGGGCTTAGCTGCAGTCCAGTACTCGCCTAAGTATTTAAAAATCCTACCGAGTGGAGAGCAAACCTCCCACTCGGGGGCTTAGCTGCAGTCCAGTACGCGCCTAAGTATTTAAAAATCCTACCGAATGGAGAGAAAACCTCCCACTCGGGGGCTTAGCTGCAGTCCAGTACTCGCCTAAGTATTTAAAAATCCTACCGAGTGGAGAGCAAACCTCCCACTCGGGGGCTTAGCTACAGTCCAG
>NC_057801.1:111228322-111239739 GCF_018294505.1 Triticum aestivum | reverse complement strand
ATCGAGTGGAGAGCAAACCTCCCACTCAGGGGCTTAGCTGCAGTCCAGTACTCGCCTAAGTATTTAAAAATCCTACCGAGTGGAGAGCAAACCTCCCACTCGGGGGCTTAGCTGCAGTCCAGTACTCGCCTAAGTATTTGAAAATCCTACCGAGTGGAGACCAAACCTCCCACTCGGAGGCTTAGCTACAGTCCAGTACTCGCCTAAGTGTTTAAAAATCCTACCGAGTGGAGAGCAACCCTCCCACTCGGAGGCTTAGCTGCAGTCCAAGTACTCGCCTAAGTATGAAATACAATGTGCGCTCTGCAAGGACGATGAGGTGCAAGTCGACTGCTACCTTCTCCTTCGGAGCTACGCCACAAATACAATGTGCGCTCTGCAAGGACGACGAGGTGCAGGTCGACTGCTACCTTCTCCTTTGGAGCTACGCCACAAATACAATGTGCGCTCTACAAGGACGACGAGGTGCAGGTCGACTGCTACCTTCTCCTTCGGAGCTACGCCACAAATACAATGTGCGATCTACAAGGACGACAAGGTGCAGGTCGACTGCTACCTTCTCCTTCGGAGCTACGCCACAAATACAATGTGCGCTCTGCAAGGACGACGAGGTGGAGGTCGACTGCTACCTTCTCCTTCGGAGCTACACCACAAATACAATGTGCGCTCTGCAAGGACAACGAGGTGCAGGTCGACTGCTACCTTGTCCTTCGGAGCTACATCGCAAATACAACGTGCGCTCCATCCCAATCCGCAAGGACACAGGTCGACTGCAATCTGTGCTCCATCCATACCTGCAAGAGCGATGAAGTGCAGGTCGACTGGATTTTTCCACCTCAGAGCTACGTCTCAAGCATTAGAGTATATTTCGAGTGAAGAACAAAGTTCGCTCGAAGGCAAATGCAAGCATATTCAATGATAAGACAAGTTCAGATAACATTTTACGGATTCAGAAGTGCTCAGACATCAAGCATGTAAAAGTTTATCGGTTACAAAACCACTCGGCATTCCGAGGCAAATTTAAGATGAAGCATAGAAGTTTTTCTTACTCCTCGGGTGGAGGACTGGAAGGCGCGACAAACTGGTCCAGGTCGATTCCGTTAGCGATCCGAGTGGCAGCGGCGATGAAGGTCTCCATGAAAGATTGGAAGTCATGCTTCTTGGTATTGGCCACTTTGATGGACGCTAGCTTGTCCTCTCGCGCATCTTTGCAGTGAACGCGCACCAGGGACAGAGCAACATCAGCATCGCACCTGGCAGAAGACTTCTTCCATTCTTGCACTCGACCTGGAACTTCATTCAGTCGAGTCATTAGAGATTCGAGGTCATTTTGGAGCGTCTCTTCCGGCCAGAGTGTCGTGTCGATTTGCGACGCCGCAACCTTCAGTCGAGCAAGGTAGTCAACGACTCCAGCAACACGAGACTCCATTCGGAGCACATTCATAGCAGCTTCATCCTTCACAGGAGAGTTAATGGGGTCCAAGCTTGTCTCCACTCGACTGGTCTCCTCCTCGAAGTTTTGGCAGAATTCTGTAAACACAATTCGAAGTTAAGCCAACAGTTCTAGATGATAACAAGTCAGTTGGATAGACGAGATTACCTTCAAGCATGATGAATAACTTCTTGGTGAGCCCTCCCAGATAAGCCTCCAGATCGTTCTTCTTCCCCGCCAGTTCGCTAGCCTTGTCACTCAGAGCTATCTTATCATTCTTCAGACGGCTGACCTCCTTGTTGGCCGCCTCGAGAGCAGCTTTCAGATTGGCGTTCTCCTCTTCAAGTTTACCGACTGAAGCCAGTTTTTCTTTTGCAAGCTTCATTTTATCCAAAGCTGCCTTCTGCACTTCGGCAAGGTCATGGTCCTTCTTCTTCAGAGCCTCCTTCATTTTATCTGCAAAGTGACAATGAGATCAGAATCAGGAATGGGCAGAAAGATAAAGACAGTCGTCAAGATTCTCACCGACCATACCTTTTGCTTCATCCTTCGCCTTCTTAAAGTTCTCCTGAACAAGCTTCAAGTCAAGGTCGAGCTGGATGTGTTTGTTTTCCAACTCAGTATAACAAGCCACAAGCTCGCAAGATTTCTGCGAAGGGTCAGTCGACAGACATCAAAGATAGGTCGCTTCCGAGTGACTAAGAGAAAAATCGTAACATTTCTAAGACTACAGCTGAATCAAAATATTCAATAATAGTCTCGGGGACTACACCCAGTGGGTGCACTCAGCGTGCCCCCACTGGTTCTACCGACTTGGTCCGATCAGTCGACCGAAAGAGACAAAAAGGTTATGGTCCTAAACCATAGCTAACTGCCAGCAGTCAGCCACGATCTCATCATGATCTATAAAAAAACAGGTTCTTCAGACCTTAGTCGACTGCCGGCAATCGACCATGGTCTCGGGGACTACACCCAGTGGGTGCACTCAGCGTGCCCCCACTGGCTCCAAGATTCCATTCGACATGGTCCGACCAGACCGAGTGAAGAAGTTAGAGTGAAAAAATTCAAAATACAAAGACTACAGTCGACTGCCAGCAGTCCACCATAGTCTCGGGGACTACACCCACCTAGTGGGTGCACTCAGCGTGCCCCCACTGGTTCCAAGATTCCATTCCATGGTCTGACCAGACCGAGTGAAGAAGTTAGAGTGAAAAAATTCAAAATACAAAGACTACAGTCGACTGCCAGCAGTCCACCATAGTCTCGGGGACTACACCCAGTGGGTGCACTCAGCGTGCCCCCACCAATCCAAAAATTCAATCGACACACCCAGTGGGTGTACAGATGCAAAGATCTTCGGAAAGAAAGTCTTCAGATAGCATATCCTAATAGAACAAGCGGTGACCAACTAACCTGGACGTTGCTCTGAAGGGCTGAGCTAGCATCATAGACCGCTTGGCTGGCTTCCCGAATCACCTTCACCTGCTCCATCATGATCCCCGCCTGGCGTATAGCCTCCTTAGAAGCACCCGCTTGGTCCTCTGGGACGTGGTGTGTGGCGAAAAGGGAAGGCGGGTCAGCAATCGACGTCGAAGGTCGAGCACTCATCAACGGCACAACGAAGGACACGGAAGTCCGAGTGATGTTGCCACCCTCCTGAACCAGCGTCTCAGGCACTGATGCAACCGTCCTATTCCTCCTCGGCCTCAGTGGCGCCTCGTTGTCATCATCAGGGAGATCAATGACATGAGGAACAGCTACAGGAAAAATCCAAAGTTAAAATCGAGAATCCAATCGACCAAAAGTGAAATTACAGAGATCGTACCAAGGTTGGAGGTGGCAGCGTCTTCCATTTCCTGGTCTTCGTTCTTGGCGGAGGTTTCGGAGGTAGCAGCACTGCAGATTTCAGAAACCAGTCGGTTAGTCAACGAGTCGACCAAGAGTCTGTCCATGCTAAACGAGAAAACACAAGTTCTTCTGTTACCCGGAGATGGTGGGAATGGTCATTCTCATCTTGGGCAAGGCCTTCGGCGGCTTTGACGCCGCCGCTTGTGGATGCTTCGGCGCTTTCTCAGTCGGCGTCGGAGAAGCCGTCCGAGGACGCTTTGACGACTGCCCAACAGGCGCAGTCGCTTTGCCACGCTCGTTCACGGGGTCCTGGGTGAGCTTGGATCGCCTTTCCAAACAAGGAGGATCGACTTCCTCCTCCTCCTCTTCACTGGAGTCGTCGTCATCCTCTTCCCCCTCACCATCAGATTGCCACTCCTCCTCACTTTCACCTCCACTCACCCCTCCCTCCTCGGCTGGTTCTTGCGCCCCGTTGGGCATCGAGTACATCTCAGTAGTGGCCTAGAAGACAACAAACAAGACAAAAGTCAGTCGACTGATTTTAAGCAAACAGAAGGAAGAAAGCAGGATCACAGTCAGAGAGGCAGAATTGGACCTGGTCTACTTTGTATGATTGGTCGAGTGGAGGAATCCTCCTGGCTCCTCGGGGGTTGTCTTTGTTCCCTGTGATGGCCGCCAACCACCTCTTCAGCGTAGCATCCTCGACCTCCTCCGGGTGGATCCGAGTGGTGTCCTTAGTACCAGAATACAACAACATCGGATGGTCTCGAGCTTGAAGCGGCTGGATGCGTCGTCGGAGGAGAACCTCCAAGAGGTCCATGCCGGTCACCCCGTCACGGATAAGCTGGATAACACGTTCGACCAGCACCTTAACCTGCACCTTCTCTTCCGGGATCACCTTCAAAGAGGAAGGCTTCCTCACTCGGTCCATGGAAAAAGGAGGGAGTCCAGTCGACTGCCCTGGCGTCGGCTGGTCCTTGCAGTAGAACCAGGTCGACTGCCATCCACGGACCGAGTCGAATAGGATCATGGCCGGAAAAGAATTCCCCCCCCCCATTTGAACCCCAAGACCCCCACACATCTGAATCACTTGTGTTCTCTCGTCACTCGGATTGGCCTTTTTCACCGTCTGGGAGCGACATGTGAAAATGTGCTTGAAAAGACCCCAATGAGGCCGACAACCCAAGAAATTTTCGCACAGAGATACGAAGGCAGAGAGGTACACGATGGTGTTGGGTGTGAAGTGGTGGAGATGCGCCCCAAAGAAATTCAGAAATCCCCGAAAGAAAGGGTGAGGCGGCAAAGAAAACCCACGGCCGACATGGGTGGCCAAGAGAACGCACTCACCCTCCTGAGGCTGCGGCTCAGACTCCTTCCCCGGGAGCTGCGCCGATCCATGGGGGATCAGTCCTCCATTGGCCAGGTCGTCGAGGTCTTCTTGACGAATCGTCGAGCGAATCCAGTCGTCTTGGATCCAGCCCTGCGGCAGGCCGACCCTCGATGAAGATCCGCCCCGACTGGTCGCCCTTCCCTTCGCCTTCGCCATCGCTTTCTTTGCCCGCTCCAGGGCCACCGTCTTCTCTTTCACCATCGTCGCCGGCGAGACGCGCACAGGGCAGTGGCACTGAGACGGAAGCGAATGCGGTGGATAAGTCTGAGGAAGGGAGGAGGAAATGAGGACGCACTGTTCAAAAACCCCAGTCCGGCGCATTATATGAGGTTACTCCCGAGTGACTGACTTGTAGGCCCGGGCGATCCTGTCAAATCCCGCAACAGTCGCGCGCACGATATATGGCGATAAAGGTGGCGCGGAGATCGAGGCATCCCTGCCTTATCCCATCCGATTACTGTGGCCTCCTCCGCCCCGCGCGCTTCCCGAAATTCGAATCCCGCTAAATCCGCGAGCTGCAGAGCAACTCGTCAGACGGAAGATTTCCTCCGCTTTATCATTCAGAGTTCTCCAAGTAAAAGAAATTCACTCGACGGATACAAAGAATGGATCAAGGCGACTGGAAAAGAAGTTGCTGTCGTCACCTAAGTTCATTTATCCAGAACAAGACATACTCATAGCATGAAAATGAGTCGGAAGTATGTTCAACTCCTTCCCCACTCAAACCTCGATCCATTCGGGGGCTAATGATGAAGCTATGTACCTAGGGTAGGGTCATGGACCTGTCCAAGATACTCTCCCCAAGGACATCTCTAGAAGAAACCACCTTTCAGTCGACCCGGAAGTGCTCCACTCGACGGACTCGAAGACACTCGACAGATTGGAAGACACTCGACCATGAAGCCAACCACTCGACTGCCAGGAGACCTAAAGTCACTCTGCACGCAAACGGTTTGTCATTAAGTAGCTTTTATGGTCATCATAGCACTTTATTCGTGGCGTTATCAGTAACGTTCAATCTTAATGTACCTTAAACCCTGCATAACTGAGGGCCGGAGGGGTCTGGCGGACTCTATATAAGCCACCCCCCTCCTCAGTGTAAAGGGTTCGCAGCCCTGTAACTCATATACACATAATCCAGTCGACCGCCTCCGGGCTCCAAGACGTAGGGCTGTTACTTCCTCCGAGAAGGGCCTGAACTCGTAAATCTCTTGCGTATACAACTACTCCTTAGCTAGGATCTTGCCTCTCCATTCCTACCCCCTACACTACTGTCAGACTTAGAACGACGACAGCCGCCACATGCCACAGGCTCCCCCGCACATCTGTTGTTATCAAGTGATCAATCATCACAATGTGTGGTGCCCCTTCATTATATAAGAGGCCTAGGTCCGACTCTAACACGACAGATATCATATCCACACCAGTTACAATACCAACTTCACGTAACCCCACACATACAAATATTTGAGACAACTCAACACATCTAATAAGTTTGATACAATCCGTCCAAACAACAGAAGATTGGGCCGAGTATTGAAGCCTGAGCTTAAGACCATTCGAGAGCACAAAGATATCAGCTTCAAAAGTATGTTGGCACCTTGAGAGGGGCGCACACAATGCGATGATAAAATGGCCTAGCCTCCCCTGAACACGGCGCCAACACCCGCACCAATAATGCAATTCACCCATTTCCTTGGGGGAGGCAGAGGGTTCCTCCAAGCACTGCAACCGTCAGGGAAATTTGGTACCCTCGCCTTCGACTGCCATGTTGGCATTGAGAGGGGGGGGGGGCTCGGATCTTCAAGATGTATATGTTCTTCGCAACGTCTAGTGGTGATCGTAGTTTCGTGAGAATAAGATTACTCTCATTCTTTTGGTGGTGTCATGGAGTTAGAGAGTTTTCTGTGTCCGTGTAAATCCGACTATTCGAATGTGATGAGTTTATGTTCTAGTGTCAAGCTTTTTTGTTGGTTTGAATTTTTGTGGAGGTGAAATCTTTTATTGACATCATGGTGAAAATATTATGATTCGATGACTTGCGTTTCTAGGAGATCATCCCCGACTCAAGTACGTTCATCGCTCAAGGCTTTTCATCTTTTTGGATGGGTGACTCAAGATGCTTGGTAAGGTTCATGCGGCCGTGAAAGAGCAATGTTGTTGCTCTCTTCTAATTGCATCCCCCTTACCGAAGTTTTGGTGGTAATTCATCTAGCATAGATTTACACCACAAAGATGTTTCCAAGGTATATCATTGTAATTTTTAGTCACAAGATTTACTTTGTATTTTCTTGAATCTTTAAATCCAAATCAGCGTGCCTGTACAGTTATGAGGTGAACAAAATTACACATGTTTCCAAAAAAAAAACTATTGTAGGGGGCTTGGTTTTTTTTAACACAGTACAGATGCAGACGCTCATAAATACACACATACACTCATCCCTATGAATGCACACACGCACACCCTACCCCTATGAGCACCTCCGTGAGACTGAGCCGATACATCATCTTGATATTGACGAAGTCATCACAGACGCCTTCAAAGTCGACGGGAACGTCTCCTCCCACCGAACGCACATCGCCGGAAGTCCTGAATAGATCTTGGAAAATGCGGGCACCAATGTCAAGTCTGGAACTTAAACTCTGGTGCGCAGGTGGTACCACTGTCCTTCTAACATTCTTTAGTGTCATACCATCTATTGAAATACAAATGATACTTCCTTTGTCGTAAAATACAAGGTGCATTATGTTTCAATAGACAATGCTTTGACCAGTGATTACTATGTTAATATGTGGTCTGCGTGATACAAAATCACAATCATAAGTAAGTGTCTTTTAATACATACATAATGCCATCAATTTTATGTCATATAAAGTATGCCTGTTAATAGAATAATCTTGGGTCAATGGTTTGCCTTGATGATTCAAAACACATTGTTTGTTTTAGGACGAAGGTAGTTCTCATTTTTTTTCTGTCAATGATTGCAGATATTTATTTATTTCTAAGAAAATCTTCCGTTCATCCCGTTCGTTTATACTCTTATATGTCATAGCAAATCTCTCTTTTTCAGCCATGTTTGTTTTTTGGACTGTGAGACGTGGATTTGCTTAGAATCAGTCATCATGTTCACAGCCTACTCCGCGGGAGCCATTTCCCGCCATAGAAGGAGAATCAAATCAAGCATGACATCCATTAGGTGAGGCACTGATTGGTGCCTAGATCCAACTTTTCGCAGGATCAAAGCTTGTCTGGATTACAATCTCATCAACTACGTATTCTATTTCTTTACAAGATATGAGAGATTGTTGGTTAGGTGCCGGCAATAGTTAAATGCCCGATAAGCTTAAGCAAAATGCATAGCATATACTCCTACTTAGTGCCAGTATTAAGGCCATGTCAGACATCATATGTTCTAAATATATCCGTGTCGTTAAACCATTCTTCTTCTTCTTCGAAACACAATGTAAACGCAGACACTCAACACTGACTCAGTTGACGTACACTAGGCGACACGTACACGGCAACGGCACATCCATTTTCGTCTGCTGAATCCGAAGTAGTACCGGCTAGCTGTTATGACAGGCTAATCTGCAACAACTAATCTACAAATGGCTAGCTATCCAGCGGAGCGTCCTGATCTGATGGGCTCTAACCGATCGATGGGTGTATACGAGGAGAGGATATGCATGTGTCATGTGTGAAGCGGAATATACTAGCTGGCGATTGGGTGGTGTTGCTTGCCCACTCGTGCGTGCGTACACACGACGTACAGACGGGCAGAGAGATCGAGTAGTACAACCACTCTTCCAAGTCCAACAGGCATATATGGCTGCTGCACGATCGGAGGCAGCCATGGAACAGCCGAGTGATTCCACGCGACTTTATTTGGAGTCGTCTATCGAGCATCTGTTTCTAAATCGCCTCTGTCGAGGTCACCGCCCAAGCTCCTGCAGGGATCCTATCCGATGCACGGACTGCCTTCGATCCGGTCACATCGCTCGCTTCTACCGTCGTCTACCAAACATCGTCGCAACAATGTCCTGCTCCATCACCTGCATCCACCAGTGGAGTCACCACACCAGATGTGTAGTTCTAGTCTGTCTTGTCTGTGTCGGGTTGGCCGAGGAGTCTGAGTTGCTTCGCACTGAGCTTCGTGATTGCCTTGCGCAAGTTGGGAGTGTATTGGAGAGAGCGGAGGCCGCACTCGCCAAACTAGAGGTTGTGCCAGTTATGTCTTTGATGCCTTCAATGCCTGAGCCGATTGAGTCTTCAGTTGGGGAGGAAGCAAGCCTGTATGGACACCTCTCCCCTCGTGCTACATCACGTCTGTCGTCGAGGCATGTGTTGCAGACTGCCTCTAGGAGTGCATTCATCGGCGAGGTCGTGACTCCAGTGCTGCAGATTATGCCTGAGCTGCGGGAGCGTTGTGGCGAGCCGACCTCACCTCTTTCAATGGTGCTTCCAAAGGAGATGGGGCAGGTGATGTCTATGGGTGACGAGGTTGATGAGGTAGGTGCTTTGGCACCTAATTTCGAGGCGCGACTACAGGGTTCGCCTTTGCCATGTGGGTAACTGGAGGTGCCAGAGTCTATCGTGCCGGTGGTAGCTATGACTAATGTGTTCTTGCGGTGGTGTCTGTAAGGGACAAGGTGGCGTCTGTGGGTGTCGACGTTGATGAGGTGGGTGCTTTGGCATCTCATTTTGAGGCGCTGAAGTCCATCCGGTCGTCCGTCTTTGACCGTGAAGGTATGTTGGCACGTATTGATGAAGTGGTCTTCAAGAAAAAGCTTTGCCGCTTGCTCACCTCCTTGGAGGCAGCTAGCCCTGGGTCTGGCAAGGAGATTGCTTGCCTCCTAGCGGAGGAGGTTTCTACGGGCAAAATTAAGAAGGTGAAGAAGGCTCTCAGGAGTATAGGCAAGAAGAGTGACGCCCTTGGTAAGGCGTCCGCGACTGCTTAATGAATGATATTCAGTCTCTTCGACCACCATCTCCGATAGGCTCGTCTCCGTGGATTCGGTGGTATCCATTGTCTTCAACCTTGATTTTGTTAGGGGTTTTTTTGCGATGTAGAAGTGTGAGGGATTGTGCTTGTTGTGTGTTATGTGTGTTTGTCCGGTTGATCGTGCGATCGTGGAGTTTCTTTCTTAGCAAGTACTCCCTCCGTTCGAAATTACTTGTCCAAAAAATGAATGTATCTAGATGTATTTTAGTTGTAGATACATTCATTTTTGTGACAAGTAATTCCGAACGGAGGGAGTAGTCCGCCTGTGGTTTATATGTATCGGTTTTCGCCCGATTTTCCATTAATTAACTGGGTAATTCACTTCTTCTTAATTAATCGATGAGACAAATCTTTTGCCTTTGTTTCAGAAAAAAAATCTCCACTCGATCAAGAGTAATAGATAACTGAACTGACCGATCCATATTATTTTTAGTACAACTTTGTAGGCAGTAGTAGAGCTCTTCGCGCTTCCATCGCGTGCATGGTCAACTTTTGCGAGAGGGCGGGAGAAACAGAGGACAAAGGATGCTTTTTCGCAGAGTCTCCGAGCTTGGCGGGCAGCAATGGATGCATGTGCTCAGAGCTGTCTCAGCTGCCCCATCCTCGCGTGATTGATCGCGTCAAAGTTTTCCCCTCGTGGCTGACGCTTGGTTGGGTTGACCTCAATCTCGTGCGGGAGGCCTGTGCCCCTCGTCGGTCTCGTGCCATAGATGTTGATCACTGATGGAGAGCCCCCAGCGATTGAGCTACGTTTACGGTGTATGATGATGTTCGACGAGCTGCTAGGCTGTGCACATGTGCCTACCAACCTATATTACCTCCAATTCATCGTAACATTTTTTTGTCAACTAGAAACGGATGCAAGTCTTTTTCTTGAATAATCATATTTTTTGAGACAATTGAATAATCATATTTAAACAGGCAGTTTTTCTTAAGATTACTAGAGATTAAAATAGGGTAGCACATCAACTGGCTTTTTATAGCCGTACCGAGGCTTGTACTGTGGACCTGTGGTATGGTTGAACTCGAGTCCTCCGTGTTGTGAGGACTTGGTGGCTCGAGATTGTATCCCTATTATTATGGAATGAAACTCTGTTTTACCCCGTAAAAAAAACAGGCAGTTTCTCTTGAACTTTATATAGGCCTGGGTTCAGCCCGGGAATTCCCATGTGACGCACTTTGCCACCGTCAGGGCTATATCTCGCTTACTGCGAGACGAGAGCTCGTAGTTCACGCTTGTTAGAGTCAACTAGAGCTGCAGCCCATTCTGGCGAGTCTCATTTAAGTGGGTTTTCTTTGTGTTGCCCAAAAAAATGTGGGTCTTATTTGTTTTTTTCCTTTGGTTTCATGTTGGGTTTTTCACAAAACCAATAGCTGGTTTTAACAGAGCTAAATAAATAAAAACCTATTAATAAAACTAATAATGTGTATTATAAAAATGTTTAGTATGTTTTATGAAAATTTTAGTCTGCAGTTTTTCACCATATTTTTTAAAAAGTTCACCTTTCATTAAAAAAATCCACCGTAAATAAATAAAATTTAGTTCTTATTGAAAATGTTCATCATACTTTAAAATAATTCACCGTACATTACCAAAGTTCACTATTTATAAAAATTCACATTATATCAAATAATTTTTCAATGTGTATTTGAAAAATATTCACCGTATATTAGAAAATATTTATAGTATGAAACTGTAAAAATAAACAATTGCAAAGAAACGAAATGTCAGGAAAAAGTCGAA
>NC_057801.1:111214776-111227756 GCF_018294505.1 Triticum aestivum | reverse complement strand
ATAAAAAACAAAGAACGAACCAAAAACAGAAGTAGCCTCAGAGAGAGGTAGCCTCGAACTGGGCCAGCCCACAGTGACTCGCTGTGGGTGAAGGCTGAAGCTATGACTAACTGACGCCCACTGGCATCAACTAGGGTTTGCCAAGTGAGACGGTACTCTATCTCATAGTAGGTGTTTTTTTTAAAACACCGCACAATCGAAGTCACTCACATACACGAGCATATAATCATCCCTTTTAATGTACGTACGCATAGCCACCCCCAATGAGCACCTTCGAGAGACTGAGCCATCATATCGTCTTGAGATTTTACGAAGTCATCATGAACGCCTCATAGTCGACTGAAACATCTTCTCCCACTGAATGAACATCGCTAGAAATCTGAGCCATCATATCATCTTGAGATTTTACAAAGTCATCACAGACATCTCGTAGTCGACGGAAACGTCCCCTCACACTGAACGAACATCGCTGGAAGTCTGAAAAAAATACAGGAATAATGCTAGCATCAATGTCAAGTTTAGGACTTGAACCCTAATGGGCTGGGGATACCACTGCCCTCCTAACCATCCAACCACATGTTGGTTTGCATCTTATAGTACATGTTAGCTAGATGGGTCTGTCTAATATTGCCAATTTGATGAAGCTTCTATTACAAGCTTCAACCGGTTTCATAAGCTTCTACACATTTTATTCCTTTTCTAGTTTACTGTGTTTTTCCACATGTTTTCTTCTATAAATATTTTTCCTTTCATTTCATACAACACATATCTATTTATTTTAGTACACATTATTCATTTTCCATATATGTGCGGACCATTTTTTGATACACGTTGATCATTTTTTAAATACATGTTTTGATTTTTTAAAATACATGTTAAATATTTTTCAAATATACATTTAACATTTCTGGAACAACGACACTATTTTTTATAAATCATAAAATATATTTTTAAATGTCACGAATACATTGTTTGTAATGCCCCAAACATTTTTTTAATGTCACATACATATTTGTGAATTGTACAAAACATTTTTTCCATTGTATAAACATATTCTAAAAATGCACAAACATTTTTGAAATGCGTTAACATATTTGAAATGCCATTTTTTTGTTGAATGCCAACATTTTTTAAAAGTCTCTCGCGAATACTCGAAGATCGTGTATCATTTTATTGATACGTGTAAGGAGAACATGGGAGCAACGAGTAAGGGCAGATATAAAGCCAAGAGCGCCAGACCAGAGGGAGAGGGGTTGCTCAGCCCAAAATAGAAAAAAAAACTACGAAACTAAAGCTTGCAGTCCTCGTGCACCCGCGCAAGCCCAAACCTTTGCCTCATCCCGGATGGCCGTGACCAGACGCGGGGCGGTCGTCGTCAAAAACGCATCTATTGTGATGGCACCAAATGGACCTGAGGATAGCCAGCAAAGCGATCCCTTTGTGCATGCTTACTAGCGACGCAACGGTGATTGAGACACACCATGAAGGGAAGTCCTCATGATTGGTGGGGGTGTTCGTGGTGGCACGACACCAAGCAAGTAGATCATGTCAAATTTGGCGAGAGAACGAGCAACCGATGAGGATGTGGTACATGGTTTCAGGCTCCTGGTCGCATAAAGCGCACTGGTAGTTGTGCGACAATCCATGGCGGCCAAGACAAACCAAGATCTAACAACGATCGAGGGCGACAAGCCAGATGAAAAGCTTGATCCTTAGGGGAGCCTGATTTCTACTAAGGAACTTTATTCTTGTAGACTCTGTTGGGCCTCTAAGCGTAGGGTTTTGTAGGACATCAACAAATTACCTCAAGTGGATGACCTAAAATTTATCAATTTATGGGAGGTGTAGAATAAAGATGGTCTCTATCAAACAAACCTGCAATCAAATACAAGAAATCTCTTCTGTCCCCAACACACCCAATACAATGGTAAATTGCATAGGTACACTAGTTCGGCGAAGATATGGTGATACAAGTGTAGTATGGACAGTGGACATAGGTTTTTGAAATCTGAAATAGTAAAAACAACAAGGTAACAAGTGATAAAAGTGAGCACAAATTGTATTGCAATGGTTGGAAACAAAGCCTAGGGTTCATACTTTCACTAGTGCAATCTCTCAACGGTACTAACATAAGTTAATCACATAACGTTCCCTCATCCTGCGACAAAAAATCACTCCAAAGTTCCTATCGAAGAAAGTAGAATGAAAACGTGTATTAACCTTTATGCCTAGATTACCCTAATTTCACCACGAGAATCCGCAAGTTGATTACCAAAACATATATCAAGTGATCTCAATAGATTACCCCGTTATCACCAAGGGTATCCACAAGAACGACATACATCAAGTGATCTTAAATCCAAAGTATTCAATCCAACATGTGAAATTTCAAAGAGCATGTCTCAATTCATCACAACAAAGATAGAGAGGCAAGAACACCCTATGATTCCACTATATTAAGGGCCAGTTCTTTTGATGGCTTTTCTGGGCTTCTAGAACAGGCTGCCCCTAGCTAGCTTACTATAGAAGTCCAACCAAAAATATTGTTTAGAAGCATAGTAGGCAAGTCTTAATTAGTAAGCTTTTAAATAAATAAATTTGGTTGGGCTTCTACAATAAGCTGGGTAGGTGGCAGCTTAATCCAGCTTATTCTAGAAGCCAGCAATAGAACTATCCCTAATTAAGCGTAAAGTTTGTGTCCTATCAAGATCATGAGAGAAAGATCGATCAAACAAATAACTACGGGTACATGCCCTCAGCCCCGAGGGTGAACGACTCCCTCCTCGTCATGGAGGCAATAGGGATGATGAAGATGGCCTATGGTGATGATTTCCCCATCCCAACAGGATGCTGGAATAGGGATCCATATGAGATCTCTTCGGAACAAAGGCTTGCCATGGAGGAAAACTCATCTAGGTTAACTTTCGAGTGTTTCCGGAGTTATAAGAATTTTCAGTGTTGGAATCATGCCAAAAGGAGTTACAAGGGCCCCACCAGCTCAGGTGACACTGTCGGCGGTACAAGGCGTGTCAGGTGAGCTTTTGGCATCCTCGTGGCTCTTCTGGTCCTTCCTCGAAGCTTCGGGGTCTCCTATGTTCGAACAAAAAACAACGTAAAATTTTATCGCGTTTGGACTTCGTTTGGTATGGTTTTTTTTGAAACAAAGAGATAGACAAAAAAGGGAACTGACACTAGCCACTAGATTAATAGGTTAGTTAATAAAAATAATATAAAAGTGCACCAGAACCATGTATAACTTAGGTAAATATAGCATGACCACTTCATAAATTATAGATACATTAGAGACGTATCAGTAGCCACAAGCTTATTCATGCTCGTCTTTGAGTAGGTAAATGATAAAAGAAATAATTTATTAAGTATGAATGGTAGAATATGAAGGAAATATGCCCTAGAGGCAATAATAAAGTTGTTATTTATATTTCCTTATATCATGATAAATGTTTATTATTCATGCTAGCATTGTATTAACCGGAAACTTAGTACATGTGTGAATACATAGACAAAACATAGTGTCCCTAGTATGCCTCTACTTGACTAGCTCATTAATCAAAGATGGTTATGTTTCCTAACCATAGACACATGTTGTCATTTGATGAACGGGATCACATCATTAGGAGAATGATGTGATGGACAAGACCCATCCGTTAGCTTAGCATTATGATCATTACAGTTTCATTGCTACTGCTTTCTTCATGACTTATACACGTTCCTCAGACTATGAGATTTTGCAACTCCCGACTACCGGAGGAACACCTTGTGTGCTATCAAATGTCACAACGTAATTGGGTGATTATAAAGATACTCTACAAGTGTCTCTGAAGGTGTTTGTTGGGTTGCCATAGATCGAGATTAGGATTTGTCACTCCGTCTATCGGAGAGGTATCTCTAGGCCCTCTCGGTAATGCTCATCATTATAAGCCTTGCAAGCAATGTGACTAATGAGTTAGTTGCGGGATGAAGCATTACGGAACGAGTAAAGAGACATGCTGGTAATGAGATTGAACTAGGTATGATGATACCGATGGTCGAATCTCGGGCAAGTAACATACTGATGACAAAGGGAACAACGTATGTTGTTATGCGGTTTGACCGATAAAGATCTTCGTAGAATATGTAGGAGCCAATATGAGCATCCAGGTTCCACTATTAGTTATTGACCGGAGATGTGTCTCAGTCATGTCTACATAGTTCTCGAACCTGTAGGTTCCGCACGCTTAACGTTCGATGACGATTTGTATTATGAGTTATGTGTTTTGATGACCGAAGTTTGTTCGGAGTCCCGGATGAGATTACGGACATGACGAGGAGTCTCAAAATGGTCCAGATGTAAAGATTCATATATTGGAAGGCTATATTCGGACATCGGAACGGTTCCGAGTGATTCGGGTATTTTTCGGAGAACCGGGGAGTTACGGGAATTCACCGGGGGAAGTTAAATGGGCTTTATTGGGCTTTAGTGGAGAGAGGGAAGGAGGGCCACAAGGTGGCACACCTTCCCCCTGCCCAAATAGAATTCGACAAGGGGTGGGGGCACGGCCCCCCCTTCCTTCTCCCTCTTCCTCCTTTCCTTCTTTCCTACTCCGAAAAGGAAAGGGAATCCTACTAGACTTGGGAGTCCTAGTAGGACTCCCTACACTTGGCGCGCCCCTAGGAGGGCCGGCCTCTCTCCCTCCCTCATTTATATACGTGGGCAGGGGGCACCCCAAAGTGACACAAGTTTCTCTCCCAACCGTGTGCGGTGCGCCCCTCCACAATTACACACCTCGATCATACCATCGTAGTGCTTAGGCGAAGCCCTGCACCGGTAGCATCATCATCACCGCCGCCACACTGTCATGCTGATGGAACTCACCCTCGTCCTCAACTGTATCAAGAGTACGAGCGACGTCATCAAGCTGAACGTGTGCTGAATGCAGAAGTGCCGTACCTTCGGTACTTTGATCGGTTGGATCGCGAAGAAGTTCGACCACATTAACCGTGTTATTGAAATGCTTCCGCTTTTGGTCTACGAGGGTACATGGACACACTCTCCCCTCTCGTTGCTATGCATCACCTAGATAGATCTTGCGTGACCGTAGGAATTTTTTTAAAATTACTGCGTTCCCCAACAGTGGTATCAGATCCAGATCTATGCGTAGAGTTTATATGCACGAGTAGAACACAAAGAGTTGTGGGCGATAATAGTCATACTGCTTACTGAAGGAAATATGCCCTAGAGGCAATAATAAAGTTATTATTTATTTCCTCATATCATGATAAATGTTTATTATTCATGCTAGAATTGTATTAACCGGAAACATAATACATGTGTGAATACATAGACAAACTTAATGTCACTAGTATGCCTCTACTTGACTAGCTCATTAATCAATGATGGTTATGTTTCCTAACCACAGACATGTGTTTTCATTTGATTAACGGGATCACATCATTAGGAGAATGATGTGATTGACTTGACCCATTCCGTTAGCCTAGCACTTGATCATTTAGTATGTTGCTATTGCTTTCTTCATGACTTATACAAAGTTCCTACAACTATGAGATTATGCAACTCCCGTTTACCGGAGGAACACTTTGTGTGATACCAAACGTCACAACGTAACTGGGTGATTATAAAGGAGCTCTACAGGTGTCTCTGAAGGTACATGTTGAGTTGGCATATTTCGAGATTAGTTTTTGTCACTCCGATTGTCGGAGAGGTATCTCTGGGCCCTCTCGGTAATGCACATCACTATAAGCCTTGCAAGCAATGTAGCTAATGAGTTAGTTACGGAATGATGCATTACGTAACGAGTAAAGAGACTTGCCGATAACGAGATTGAACTAGGTATTGGATACCGACGATCGAATCTGGGGCAAGTAACATACCGATGACAAAAGGAACAACGTATGTTGTTATGCGGTTTAACCGATAAAGATCTTCGTAGAACATGTATGAGCCAATATGAGCATCCAGGTTCTGCTATTGGTTATTGACCGGAAACAGTTCTAGGTCATGTCTACATAGTTCTCGAACCCGTAGGGTCCGCACGCTTAACGTTGCAATGACAATTTTATTACGAGTTTATAAGTTTTGATGTACCGAAGGTTGTTCGGAGTCCCGGATGTGATCACGGACATGACGAGGAGTATCGAAATGGTCGAGACATAAATATTGATATATTGGAAGCCTATATTTGGATATCGGAAACGTTCCGGGTGAAATCGGGATTTTACGGGAGTACCGGGGGGTTACCGGAACCCCCGGGGGGTTAATGGGCCTACATGGTCCAAGAGGGAGAAGAGGAGGGCCGGCCAGGGCAGGCCGCGCCCCCCTCCCCCCTAGTCCGAATAGAACAAGGAAGGGGGGGGGGGCGGCGCCCCCCTTTCCTCTTTCCCCTCCCCCCTTTCCTTCTCCACCAAGGCAAGAGGGGGGGGGAGTCCTACTCCCGATGGGAGTAGGACTCCTCCAGGCGCACCCCTAGGGGGCCGGCCGCACCTCCCCCTCCCTCCTTTATATACGGGGGCAGGGGGGCACCTCTAGACACACAAGTTGATCTTCGTGATCGTTCCTTAGCCGTGTGCTGTGCCCCCTGCACCATATTCCACCTGGTCATATCGTAGCGGTGCTTAGGCGAAGCCCTGCGTCGGTAGAACATCATCATCGTCACCATGCCGTCGTGCTGACGGAACTCATCCCCAACACCCTGCTGGATCGGAGTCCGGGGATCGTCATCGAGCTGAACGTGTGCTGAACTCGGAGGTGTCGTACGTTCGGTGCTTGGATCGGTCGGATCATGAAGACGTACGACTACATCAACCGCGTAGTCATAACGCTTCCGCTTATGGTCTACGAGGGTACATGGACAACACTCTCTCCTCTTGTTGCTATGCATCACCATGATCTTGCGTGTACGTAGGATTTTTTTTGAAATTACTACGTTCCCCAACAGTGGTATCACAGCCAGGTTTTATGCGTAGATGTTATATGCACGAGTAGAACACAAGTGAGTTGTGGGCGATATAAGTCATACTGCTTGCTAGCATGTCATACTTTGGTTCAGCGGCATTGTGAGATGAAGCGGCCCGGACCGACATTACGCGTACGCTTACGCGAGACTGGTTTCACCGCTACGAGCACTCCTTGCTTAAAGGTGACCGGCGGGTGTCTGTCTCTCTCACTTTAGTTGAACCGAGCGTGGCTACGCCCGGTCCTTGTGAAGGTTAAAACATCACCAACTTGACAAACTATCATTGTGGTTTTGATGCGTAGGTAAGAACGGTTCTTGCTGAGCCCGTAGCAGCCACGTAAAATTTGCAACAACAAAGTAGAGGACGTCTAACTTGTTTTTGCAGGGCATGTTGTGATGTGATATGGTCAAGACGTGATGCTATATTTTATTGTATGAGATGATCATGTTTTGTAACCGAAGTTATCGGCAACTGGCAGGAGCCATATGGTTGTCACTTTATTGTATGAAATGCAAACGCCCTGTAATTGCTTTACTTTATCACTAAGTGGTAGCGATAGTCGTAGAAGCAATAGATGGCGTAACGAGAATGATGCTACGATGGAGATCAAGGTGTCGCGCCGGTGACGATGGTGATCACGACGGTGCTTCGAAGATGGAGATCACAAGCACAAGATGATGATGGCCATATCATACATCACTTATATTGATTGCATGTGATGTTTATCCTTTATGCATCTTATCTTGCTTTGATTGACGGTAGCATTTTAAGATGATCTCTCACTAAATTATCAAGAAGTGTTCTCCCTGAGTATGCACCGTTGCGAAAGTTCTTCGTGCTGAGACACCACATGATGATCGGGTGTGATAGGCTCTACGTTCAAATACAACGGGTGCAAAACAGTTGCACATGCGGAATACTCAGGTTAAACTTGACGAGCCTAGCATATACAGATATGGCCTTGGAACACGGAGACCGAAAGGTCGAACGTGAATCATATAGTAGATATGATCAACATAGTGATGTTCACCATTGAAACTACTCCATCTGTCTAAGTGGTTTAGTTGATTTGGATCACGTGATCACTTAGATGACTAGAGAGATGTCTGTCTAAGTGGGAGTTCTTAAGTAATATGATTAATTGAACTTAAATTTATCATGAACTTAGTACCTGATAGTATTTTGCTTGTCTATGTTTGATATAGATAGATGGCTCGTGCTGTTGTTCCGTTGAATTTTAATGCATTCCTTGAGTGTCGGGGTTTGGGTGCGACATATGCCAAAGGATGGCTTATCATGGTGGGGGCGAGTAGGACGTCGCCGGTGCCTGGAAACGGGATGAGGCGAAGACATGCACGCCGGCGGATCTTACCCAGCTTCAGGGCTCTCCGAGGAGATAACACCCCTACTACTGCTCTGCGGGGTCTCCGCATGATCACTAAGGCTAAGTGAATACAAGGTTGCTCCTAGAGCTGTTTCTGGAGGTAGGAGAAGGCAAGGCTAGCTCTCTCCTTCCTCTATGGTCTGTCTAGTGCTAATGGATTCGAACCCTTTGCATGGGTGCCCTGGGGGGTTTATATAGGCCTACCCCCCAGGGGTACAATGGTAAAACCGGCTGGGCACGGGTCCCAGCCGTCTGTCTCTCAGGCCGCCGTCTTCTTCGCCGACTCCTGGGCCTGCCGACTGGTGGGTCCCGCCGACCGGCCTGGTACGAGGGCGTCAGCCCTTGTCCGCCGCGGGCGGGTCTTGCCGGCTGTAGATTACTGTAGCCGTGCTTCTGATGACGCTGGCATGGTCATGGGGTCATGGCAACAGTGCCGCCGCCTGACGGGCGATTACTGTTGCCATTCCCCCGTCGTGTCTGGTTAATGGCGTGTGGGGCCCGCGGGAGGGGCCGGCCGACTCCTGGGGGCCGACTCCCAACGGGTCTGACTCCTGGCGTTCTCGCCGTCTTCAGTACTCCCACTGACTGGTAGGCCCCGCCGTCTCCGGGCCGTACAGACAGGCCGTCGTGGGCACAGGGCTCCGCCCCCAAGAGCTGATGTCAGGGCCGGCATGGCAACAGTGCCGCGCCGGACGGAGATCTCCGTTAGGACGGTGCACTCACAGGCCGACTCCCCATAGTCGGCTTCTTGGGAGTCGCCTCGGGAACTCGGCTTATCTTGGAGTCGCCTCTGGGACTCGGCTTAACTGGGAGTCGCCTCTGGGACTCGGCTTATCTTGGAGTCGCCTCTGGGACTCGGCATAACTGGGAGTCGCCTCTGGGACTCGGCTTATCTTGGAGTCGCCTCTAGGACTCGGCTTAACTGGGAGTCGCCTCTAGGACTCGGCTTATCTTGGAGTCGCCTTTGGGACTCGCGGGGCGCAGCCTGCCCCGATGTCTTGAAAGGCTCTGGGGCTCGGGTTAGCCTACCCGTGGCCCATTACTCCGACAGTAGTCCCCGAAGCTGGTGAGGCTCCGAGAGTGATACGTCGTGGGGACTCAACAGTTTCATTCTTCTGGCGGGGGAATTCAGGCCTTGCTGGCCGTTTTCCTTCAAGCCGACTGGCTGGAGTCGGATTCACAGAGGGCCGTCTTGCTTCAAACCGACTAGCTGGAGTCGGCTTCACTGAGGGCCGTCTTGCCTCCTAAGGAGTTTGAACATCGCGGCGGGAACCAGGCGGCGTGCTTGGTACGCTTCCCCGCGGCCGCCCGCCGCGGACCCGTCGCGAGGCGCCACGCGGCAGGGGCAATTTGCTCACCTACGCGCGCGATGGGACAGACCGTCGGACGGGGCCCGCCACTACCGCGCCTCGGCCCGCGAACGGATCCGTTGCGGCCGCGCGGACGGTTGGGTTTCCCACGTCGTTACTGTGAGAAGTAACTTTGTGGGGTAAATCATGGGGGGCGTGGGGTCCCGCGCGCAGTTAATCCCACGCCCGCCCCATCGGCTTCTCAGCCTATGGGCCTATAAGTAGGCAGGGGGAGCGGGATGGCGAAACACGCGCGCCCATTCTTCCCTGCCCCTGCCTCCTCTTGCCTCTTCTTCTTCTTGCCATCGTCGCTCCAAACCGCGCTGCGCTCACCGTGATGAGCTCCTCCTTCGCCGCCGCGGCCCCCGCCGTGCGCTCTGGCGTGTGGGACGGCTCTAAGGTGGACGGCGACACCATCGAGCACCTCCGCAAGACGCGCCGGCTCCCCGGCGCGAACCTGGTGCGAGCCCGCGCCGCGCCAGCGGGGGAAGTAAGGCCGAAGCCGGAGGAGGGCGAGCGGGTCATATTCCGCTCGCACCTCATGCGCAGCCTAGGGCTGCCAGCGAGCGGCTTCTTTCGCTCCTTCTTGGAGTTCAACGGGCTCCAGCCGCACCACCTCACTCCGAACATGGTGGTGCTGCTGGCCGCCTTCGCCACCCTGTGCGAGGGTTTTCTTGGCGTTCTCCCCACCATCAAGCTATGGGGAGAGTTCTTCCAATCTAAACTCGGCACACACGTCGCCGGCATACCGGCCTAGTGCGGCGCCTTCATCGCAACGCGAAGGTCGAACGCCGACAACCCCTTCCCCTCCATCGCGCTGATTAAGTCAGTGAAGATGTGGCAGCGGTCGTACTTCTATGTGAAGAACGTCGCCCCAGAAGGAGACTGGGTCAACCTACCGCCTTACGAAGCCGGCGCGCCGGCTGGGAGGCTTCCCAGCTGGTCCCACCGGGCCAAGACGTTGACCCCCGCAGGTGCCGCCGCCGTCGCGCGACTCCGAGTGCTGATGCAGTCAGAAGGCTTGGTTGGAGCCGACTTGCTGGCCGCCTTCGTGGCGCGCCGCGTCCTCCCGCTTCAAGGCCGACCTCATCTGATCTGTCAGATGAGCGACCACCGGGACCCAAGCCGGATGTGCACCAGGGACATGCCCCATGCGGAGGTGGCGAACATGGTGAACCACATCGCGAACTGCGAGCTTGTGGCGGACTGGCAGTTTGGCAAAGAGCCGTACTCGCGCGCCAACCCCCCGCCAGTGATGAGTTGTGTATTTTACTCTTCTGTTTTTCTTTGTGGCCGAGTCCGACTTCTAATACTCTTGGTTTCTTTGAGTCAGAACCCCCTCATCCAGCCTGTAGCCTGCGCCACGGGACAGCCCCGTGAGTTCGCTCCGGATCAAGCGGAGAGCAACGTCGACGACCCTGACTTGGGGGCGGCGGCGATGGAGGCCGACGCTGAAGGCGGAGGAGGAGGAGTGGAAGGCGGCTTCAGGCCCTCAGCCACCTTCGCCGACTGGCCAGAAGACGACGTCGAAGGGGAAGTCATCCCGCGCCGCCAATCAAAAGCCGGCCATCCGGGCGCGAGTTCCTCCGCCGACTTGGTCGGTCAAGTCGGCACAAAGAAACGCCGGGCCGCGCTGAGTTCGCTCGGCGGCCGGCCGAAGAAGTTCAAGGGGGCGGCCGCCGCGACCAAGCGGGAGGAGGCGGTCGCGAAGGCCAACCGCTTCCGCAAGGAAGTGAAGAAACCGCCGCTAGTCTCTGCGTAAGTGCTCTCTGCCTTCGTCTTGTTTTCCTTGATGAATCTTTTCCGAGTCCTCTTGATTCCTTCTTTGCTTCAGGGCCCCTCTTTCTCTTGAGAGGGTCACCGTCCCCTCTGTCATGGGATCGGCCGAGACGTCCGCCAATACTCGGCGGATTGACCCCGCCGCCGATCTCCAGGAGGCGACGGAGCGAAATGCGCGGGAGAAACGCGACGAGGAGGAGGCCGACCACCTGGAGAAGGCGGAGGCCGAGAAAGCGGCGGCCTCCGCCCAGAAGAAGCTGGAGGAGGCCAAAGCCGCCGCCGCCGCGAGACAGCGGTCTGAGGAGGCCGCGCACCGCCAATCGGCGTTGCTTGTCATCCCGCTGAACTCCGCGCCGCCGCCCCCGGAGTTCACGGGGTAGACTGGAGAAGTCGGCGGGGCGCACCCCATCGTGGAGAAGGACGGTGGCGAGGCCTCCGCATCGGGCACGGCCACGCCTCCACCGCCGCCTCCACCGCCGTCTGGGAGCGCGCATGGCAAGCAGCCGGTAGGCCCGCCAGTGCCGCAGACTGAAGACGAGGCGGTGGCGAGGCTGCTCCTTCAAGTCGCCTCACCAGCGCGCCACCGCCTTGAGAAGGCAATCTCGGTGCCACGCCCCTTGGAAGCTGGCGCCGCCAGCTCGGCCATCCCAGACGCCGAGGCGACAAGTGCCGCACCAACTGGGTGGGTGCGAGGAGGCGGGGACGGTCCGCTGAACCAGGCGCTCCTGGACGTCCAGGCGAAGCTGCGAGCCGAGGGCGAGGCCATCCAGGGCTGCACCAAGGCGCATCTGGCGTCGCGAGCAGCTATCCGGGTATGTCTTTCTTCTTTGACTTTGTTCTTTTTTCTCGTTCCTCTCTGTGGGGGCGCGCCAGCTGTAACGCCCCGGATCCGTTGCGCTAGGTGTCTGCCAGTTATTCGCCGTCCTTGCCATGTCATTTGCTTGCGTGTTGCATTTTATCATGTCATCATGTGCATTTCATTTTGCATACGTGTTCATCTCATGCATCCGAGCATTTTCCCCGTTGTCCGTTTTGCAATCCGGCACTCCTATGTCCCCCGGCGTCCCCCTTTTGTCTCCTGTTATGAGTGGGTGTTAAACTTTCTCGGAATGGCCCGAGGTTTGCCATGCGGCCTTGGTATAGCACCGGTAGACCGCCTGTCAAGTTTCGTGCCATTTGGAGGTCGTTTGATACTCCAACGGTTAACCGGGTAACCGCAAAAGCCTCTTTTGTGTGTAGCCCAACCCCCCTCCAAAGTGGCCATAAACCAGCAAACTCCCCTCCATGCTCTCGGTCGTTCGATCATGATCGTGTGGACGAAAACCGCACCTCATTTGGACACTCCTAGCTCCTTCTACCTATAAATATAGCCGCTCCCCGAAATTCACGGGCAAACCCTAGACGAAATCATCCCTGTCGCCATCGGACACGTCCGGCCGCCGCCGGACGAATCCCGCCGCCGCCCGCGTCCAATCGCAGCGCGACAAGTGTCACCC
>NC_057801.1:111204561-111214321 GCF_018294505.1 Triticum aestivum | reverse complement strand
ACCGCGTCTCGGCCGCCGGCGCCGCCGCCGGCGCCAGATCCGGCGCCCCCACGCCGAAGACGCCCCAGATCCGCCTCCCCCGTCCAACTCCGACGACGCCCGCGCCCTCCGACGAACTCGCGCTGACCGTCCTCAATCCGCGCGCCCGGATCCAGATCCACCCTGGTTGACTTTCTCCTCCCCCGAATCCCCTGTCTTTTCTGGCAGTAATTTTGTTGCATGTTCATCGCGCCACAACTTTGCACCCGTGGCTCCGTTTTGGGCGTGTAGCATACCGATTTGTTCGCCTTGATGAGTACATCATTTCATCTTATTGAATCATTTTCATTTGAGCTCAGCTTGATGCCCGAAATGCTGTTGGAAGAGGGCTATATAATGTTAGTTTCTGTTTCTTAACAGAACATGCACTTTTGTCATTTTTGCCATGATTGATGTTTGCATCCTATGTACTTGATCCCTACATGTGTTTTGATCTATGCCATGACATCTATACAGAGGTGCTTACCATGTATTTTTGTGATCAATGTGGTGACTAGCACAAGCATGCAAAACTAGGCTTCGTGATATTGCTCATTTTAGTCCCTGTTCTGCTGTTATTTTTATGCCATGTAAACGTGATGCTACATAGAGATCCATGCTTATTTTGAGATACTTCAGTAAGGAGGTTTTGTACATATGGTTATGCTCTATCCATTCATGCCCCTGCTTGCATTTATAGCTTGCTATAGATTGTTCATATCTTGCTCCAAAGTTGCTAAATGATGTTGCTGTCAGCCTGTTAACATGAATTGCAATGTTTCCATGATTGTTGTTAGTTATCCATGCACCCTATGATCTTGCTCTTGCCATGTATAGCTTCATAAACTTGTCTTCTTACTGTTGGTTGCCTTGCCATGCCATGTATTGCTCTGTAGTGAGTGGTTCAAGCTCACCAACATGCCTACTTATTGTTGTTCCTGCCATGTATGAATCTGACATATAACTTGCCATGTTTACATGGGTGCCATCATATCTTCTGATCCTTTTTGGCTCTTGGTAACTATGGGACTTTTGTTCTATGCAATTAGTAGATTCATGCCATGCCTTTGTTTGCCATGTTAAGTTCCTGTAACATGTTGCTTGATAGCTCTAAACATTGCAACCTGATGTTATTTCTGCTAAAGTCTGAAACTGTTATTGTTGTGTCAAATTTGTCTCCGAAGGCTGCATGTCGGCAGCATGCATGCAATACGAGCAGAAGTAGTCACTCGAAGTAGTCGGTGGGCAGCACCGGCAGTTACGTAGCTTAGTTACTAAGGAAGTAGACGTAAGCAGTGAAGTCATTGTAACACATGCATCAGCCATGACGCATTAGTGCTACAGTTAGTCGATTTAGTATGCTATAAAAAGGGGCTGCACTCCACCCGGTTGGAGCAGGCCATTTCCATTCGAATCCATCCAGCCTCAAGTGTTGTACTACGTGTGTGTGCACAACTTCCTCACCTAGTACTCCAGTGTGTGTGTGAGTTCATCCGTTTGTGAGAGCGAGTGAGAGTGAGAGCGGCTTGTGTGCAGCCACTGGTTAGCTAGGCTTCCTCTGTTGGAGTACAAGTGAGAGCTAGTTGCTTGTAGTTCGGGCCAACAATTGGCATCAGAGCCTCGGGTTATGCCGAAGCATATGCCGAAAGGAGGCGTCACCGATGACGGTTCCAAGACCGCCGAGCAAAGCTCGGCTGAGGACACCCGTGCGGCGGACGCGCTCGCGCTGCGAGGCAGGCCGGGAGGTGAGCTAGGTGCGCCACGCTCCGTGCGAGACGTGGGCATGTCCAGCACCTCCTTCCCCCTCCTCACACGGACCAACTACCCCAGTTGGTCGGTCATGATGAAAGTCATCATGGAGGCGCGGCATATGTGGAAAGCCGTAGAAACCGGCGATGTCGAGTACGAGGAGGCCGACTGGCGATGGAGGCGATCTTGCGCTCCGTCCCAGAGGAGATGGTGCTCACCCTTGGCGCCAAGAAGACGGCCAAGGAAGCATGGGAGACCATCAAGACTCCGCGCATCGGCGTGGAGCGCGTACGGGAGTCGAAGGCCCAGACCTTGCGCCTCTAGTACGAGGAGATCCGGTTCAAGGCCGGTGAGCAAGTCGACGACTTCGCCTTGCGGCTGCAAGGTCTCATTAACGAGCTCGCAACTCTCAGAGATCCCATCGACAACAAGATGGTGATTCTCAAGTTTCTCTGCGTCGTCCCTAGGCAGTACAAGCAACTGGCCTGGTCCATCGAGAGTTTGGTTGATCTCTCCACCATGACGATCGAGGAGCTAGTAGGGCGGCTGAAGGTCGTCGAGGAGCGCGGCAACGACGCCAACAACCATGCTGGCGGCGAACTGCTGCTCACCAGGGAGCAGTGGGACGCGCAGCTTCAGCAGCGCGGCCGCGACGGCTCTTCCGGCAGTGGGGGAGGCGCCCCCACGGGAAGCAGAGGTCGCGGCAGAGGCGGAGGCCGCGCCCAGAGCGGTGGCGGCAACCGCGGTCGCAGGCCAAGCCAGGCAGGGCGAGGCGCTGGCAACGGTGGCAAGTGCCGCTACTGCAACATGCCGGGTCACTGGATCCGGCATTGCCACAAGAGGAAAGCCGACGAGGCAACCGCGGCAACGGCAAACCTCGTCCAGGCTGATGTGGACGGCGGGCCGGCAATGATGTTGGCAAGAGTCGAGCCCGTGCAGGAGAGCTCAGCATCTCCCGCGACCACGGCCCCGACAACCACCCATTCCATGCAAGAGGCACGGAGCCCGTCCATGGGAACCATCACTCAAGTGACAGGCCACACCTCGACAACTACGTTCTCGGGGCCTGTTGACTGGGAGGCGATGAAGGCCCGGGTGTGGGGGAGCCACACCCCGGCGACGGCGTCCCCGACAACCTCGGGATCCAACAAGGTCGCGCGAGTTGGTGTGGCAATGACGCATATGGCGGACCATGCTCCGACCATGATGCTGGCGACCATCGACTCCGTGCAGGATCGCATGGAGACTCAGGTCATCCACACCCTAACGCCGAAGTGTTCGGGGTCCACCATGATGATGGGAGATGGCTCCCCGACAACGGTGTGTGCGTGCGGCTATGTCTTCCTCAACGAGGAGAGAGCCGTGACCACACCCACGCTTGCAGGTGGAAAGCAAAGTGAGGGTTGGTTCCTCGACACCGGCGCCACGAACCACATGACTGGTTCGGTCGACGCGTTCGCGGAGCTGGACCGCTTAATCACTGGGAAGGTGCGGTTCGCGGACGGATCCATGGTGGAGATCCATGGGCGCGAGACCGTCGTCTTCGCCAACAAAGGGGGTGATCACAGGGCGTTCACGGATGTCTACTTCATCCCAGCGCTCAAGAGCAGCGTCATGAGTGTCGGACAGCTCGATGAGGGCTGGTTCGACATCGGCATCCGGCGTGGTGTTCTCACCGTGTGCGACCAGCAGAAGAGGCTTCTTATCGAGGTAACCCGCTCGCCAAACCGCCTCTATAAATTCTTCTTTCAACCCGTGCATCCTGTGTGCCTTGCCATGGGTCATGTCTCCGACGCGTGGCGTTGGCATGCCAGGCTAGGACACCAGCACTTTGACGGGTTGCGGAAGATGGCGCGAGGCAACCTCGTTCATGGGCTACCTCACATCAAGCACGCCGACGAGTTGTGCGATGCGTGTCTTGCCGGGAAGCAGCGGCGCCTGCCCTTTCCCGAGAAGGAACGCTATCGGGCGCATAAACCCCTGGAGCTGGTTCATGGGGACCTCTACGGCCCAATCACCCCGGCAACGCCAGGAGGGCGTCGCTACATCCTCCTTCTCATCGACGACTACAGCAGGTTCATGTGGGTGCTGCTCCTCACCTCCAAGGATGAGGCGGAGCGAGCCATCGTCAAGCAGCAAGCGGCAGCAGAGGTCGAGTGTGGCCACAAGCTGCGCGTGCTGCGCACGGACCGTGGCGGCGAGTTCAAACCGGCCACGTTCTACAAGCACTGCGACGAGAAAGGGGTGCAACGTCACCTCATAGCCCCTTACTCGCCGCAGCAGAACGGCGTCGTCGAGCGGAGGAACCAGACAGTGCTTGGGATGGCACGCTGCATGCTCAAGGCAAAGCAGGTGCCGAGCACGTATTGGGGGGAGGCCATGCTCACGGCCGTCTTCATCCTCAACCGCTCCTTCACAAGGAGCATCGACGGAAAGACGCCTTACGAGGCGTGGTATGGGAGGAAGCCAGATGTACGCTTCCTCCGTACCTTTGGCTGCGTCGGGCACGTCAAGATGACGCGCCCACAGCTGAAGAAGCTCGACGACAGGAGCACCCCAATGGTGTTCATGGGCTACGAGATGGGCTCTAAGGCGTACAAGATGTATGACCCTGTCTCAAAGCGTGTGCATGTCTCTCGTGACGTCATCTTCGACGAAGACGCGCGATGGACTTGGGAGGCGTCGGGGGAGGCCCCGGCAAGCAGTTCCTTCACTGTGGAGTACCCGATGTACTCTACAACCCCGGGAAGCAAGACCCCGGGAAGTACCACCCCGGGAAGCTCGGGAGGTGTGGATCTGGGAACAGCGACCCCGAGAACACTGTCCCCGGGTACGGTGTCGCCGGACACCACGACGTCAAGCAACATGGGTCCTGGGAGGCAGTTCGCAACCCCGCCAACGGCGAGGTCGGAGCTATTCGACGCCGACGACAGCGTAGGCGCCCCCCATAGGTTTCGGCGCATGGGAGATCTCCTCGGCGAAGCTGCGGCAACACCGCAACAGCCCGAGGATGAGGACGCTGATGACGACGAGGTCTTGCATCTGATGGCCGGCGAGGAGCCGACCACATTCGTGGAGGCCGAGCAAGAGGATTGCTGGCGCCACGCGATGTTGGACGAGCTGGCGTCGATCAACGACAACGCCACTTGGACACTCACCACACTACCTGCTGGGCACCGAGCCATCGGGCTCAAGTGGGTGTTCAAGGTGAAGAAGGACGAGCACGGTGCCATTGTCAAGCACAAGGTGCGCCTCATCGCAAAGGGCTACGTGCAGCGTGAGGGAGTGGACTTCGAGGAAGTCTTCGCTCCGGTGGCAAGGCTGGAGTCGGTGCGGCTCATCCTTGCCGTGGCCGCTCACCGCGGGTGGGAGGTACACCACATGGACATCAAGTCGGCGTTTCTCAACGACGACCTTAACGAGGAGGTGTACGTCTCCCAACCACCCGGGTTCGTTGCCAAGGGCCACGAGCAGGGCGTGTATCGACTACACAAGGCCCTGTATGGTCTCCGGCAAGCCCCAAGGGCGTGGAACGCCAAGCTCGATGCAAGCCTCGCATCCCTTGGGTTCTCACGCAGCGCTTCTGAGCATGGTGTGTACTCGCGTGGCACCGCGAACACGCTGCTCATCGTCGGCATCTACGTCGACGACTTGGTCATTACCGGGGCAGAGCCTAAAGAGGTTCAACGCTTCAAGGGAGAGATGCATCGTCTCTTCAGCATGAGCGACCTTGGGCTGCTCCGTTACTACCTCGGGCTGGAGGTGAACCAGGAGGGTGGTCGCATCACGATCACGCAGACGGCCTACGCCACCAAGATGCTCGAGCGAGCAGGCATGAAGGACTGCTATGCTGTGCATGCTCCAATGGAGGCACGGCTGAAGCTCAGCAAGGAGAGCCGCGAGAAGGCGGTGGATGCCACACTCTACCGTAGCATCATCGGGAGTCTCAGGTACCTCGTGCACACCCGACCGGACATCACGTTCGTTGTCGGATACCTGAGTAGGTTCATGGAAGCTCCGGCAAGCGATCACCTGGCTGCCGTCAAGCACCTGCTCTGGTACATCGCGGGTACGCTCACGCATGGATGCGTGTATCATCATGGCGACGGCGAAAGCTTGGTCGGATACAGCGACTCTGACCACGCTGGTGACGTGGACTCCAGGAAGAGCACCTCGGGCATACTATTCCTTCTCGGAAATAGTCCCATCAGCTGGCAATCGGTGAGGCAGAAGGTTGTCGCTGTATCTTCGTGCGAGGCGGAGTACATCGCGGCAGCTACAGCGGCCTGTCAAGGCATTTGGCTTGCTCGCCTTCTCGGCGAGATGCTGAATCAGGACACCGGCCCTGCGCTCATCTTCGTTGATAACAAGTCAGCGATTTCCCTCTGCAAGAATCCAGTGCTACACGACCGCAGCAAGCACATCGATCTCCGCTATCACTTCATACGTGACTGCGTCGAGAAAGGCACGGTGAACGTGGAGTTCATCAGGACCGGTGAGCAGAAGGCGGACATCCTGACCAAGTCACTTGGTCGTGTCCGGTTTCAGGAGTTGCGTGATAAGGTTGGGATCATCGACACCAAGCTCCTTCGACAAGTTTGAGGGGGAGAATGTTGTGTCAAATTTGTCTCCGAAGGCTGCATGTCGGCAGCATGCATGCAATACGAGCAGAAGTAGTCACTCGAAGTAGTCGGTGGGCAGCACCAGCAGTTACGTAGCTTAGTTACTAAGGAAGTAGACGTAAGCAGTGAAGTCATTGTAACACATGCATCAGCCATGACGCATTAGTGCTACAGTTAGTCGGTTTAGTATGCTATAAAAAGGGGCTGCACTCCACCCGGTTGGAGCAGGCCATTTCCATTCGAATCCATCCAGCCTCAAGTGTTGTACTACGTGTGTGTGCACAACTTCCTCACCTAGTACTCCAGTGTGTGTGTGAGTTCATCCGTTTGTGAGAGCGAGTGAGAGTGAGAGCAGCTTATGTGCAGCCACTGGTTAGCTAGGCTTCCTCTGTTGGAGTACAAGTGAGAGCTAGTTGCTTGTAGTTCGGGCCAACAGTTATTATTTGCAATCTTTCCATGTGTGTTTGAGCATGTTCTAGTGATTTATGGAGATAGCTCAGTGTTCATGTTTTGTTATGCTTTACCTGTAAATCATGTCCATGCCTTTTTTTATCATATTGTGGTCCTGTAGCATGTTGTTTTGGTGCTTGCAATATGCCTAGTTGCTGTTATGGACAGATTGTCGTTATGACTTGTATAGAGTGTACGTGTTGAACCGTTGCTCTGTTTTGAGTGTGCTCTATATGAAACTTACTTAGAATTGCATGTAGTTTCATATTATCATGTTGCATTCTTGTTTTGAGGTGTTTGCTTGATGTTTGTATGCATTTTGCATCAATGCCATGTTTAACTTGTTTTGCTCATATCTTCTAGGCCGTAGCTCTGAATCTAATGAACTTTATATGTAACTTGATTAGAATCTCATGTAGATCCTCTTGGTGCATCTTAACTTGCTGTTTAACAACTTGAACATAATTTTTATTCAGTTCTTGACATATTTCTAAATATGCATATGAGGACTTACCGGAATTGTTATATGTTCTTCCCGGCCTCATTTAAACTTGCCTTGATGTGTTGTTCTTGTTTGCATCATCTCTTGCCATGAGTAGCTTCATGTAGCTTTGTCATGCATCATGCTTGTTGTGCATCATGTCTTGTTCATGTGTGGTGTGTTTACCATGTTGTGTGCTTCTTCTTCATAGTTCCCATTTCGTTGCGATCGTGAGGATTCGTTCGTCTACGCTTGGTTCGTCTTCGTGGCTTCCTCTTCTTCATGGACTCGTTCTTCTTCCTTGCGGGATTTCAGGCAAGATGACCGCTACCCTGGATCTCACTACTATCATTGCTATGCTAGTTGCTTCGTTCTATCGCCTTGCTGCGTTACCTATCTTTTGCTCATCAAGCCTCCCAAATTGCCATGAACCTCTAACCTTTGACACACTTCCTAGCCAACCATTGCTTGGCTATGTTACCGCTTTGCTCAGCCCTCTTATAGCGTTGCTAGTTGCAGGTGAAGTTGAAGATTGCTCCATGGTGGACAGGATTATGTTGGGATATCACAATATCTCTTATATTATTAATGCATCTATATATTTGGTAAAGGGTGGAAGACTCGGCCTTATGCCTGGTGTTTTGTTCCACTCTTGCCGCCCCAGTTTCCGTCATACCAGTGTTATGTTCCCGGATTTTGCGTTCCTTATGCGGTCGGGTGATTTATGGGACCCCCTTGACAGTTCGCTTTGAATAAAACTCCTCCAGCAAGGCCCAACCTTGGTTTTACCATTTGCCTCACCACCACCTACTTTTCCCTTGGGAGTCACCCTCTCGAGGGTCATCTTTATTTTAGCCCCCCTGGGCCAGTGCTTGTCTAAGTGTTGGTCCGAACTGAGCTGCCTGCGGGGCCACCTCGGGGCAACTTGAGGGTTGGTTTTACTCGTAGCTAGTCTCATCCGGTGTTTCCCTGAGAACGAGATATGCGCAGCTCCTATCGGGATTGTCAGCGCATCGGGCGGTCTTGCTGGTCTTGTTTTACCATTGTCGAAATGTCTTGTAAACCGGGATTCCGAGTCTGATCGGGTCTTCTTGGGAGAAGGTTTATCCTTCGTTGATCGCGAGAGCTTATCATGGGCTAAGTTGGGACACCCCTGCAGGGTATAATCTTTCGAAAGCCGTGCCTGCGGTTACAGGCAGATGGGAATTTGTTAATGTCTGGTTGTAGATAACTTGACACCAGATCTGAATTAAAACGCATGAACCGTGTGTGTAGCCGTGATGGTCTCTTCTTGGCGGAGTCCGGGAAGTGTACACGGTTTCTGTGTTATGATTGGCGTAAGTAGGAGTTCAGGATCACTTCTTGATCATTGCTAGCTTCACGACCGTTCCGCTTGCTCTCTTCTCGCTCTTATTTGCGTATGTTAGCCACCATATCATGCTTAGTCGCTGCTGCAACCTCACCACTTTACCCCTTCCTTTCCCATTAAGCTTTGCTAGTCTTGATACCCATGGTAATGGGATTGCTGAGTCCTCGTGGCTCACAGATTACTACAACAAAAGTTGCAGGTACAGGTTTATGCGATGATCATGACACGAGAGCGATGTTGCTTGTTTTGGAGTTCTTCTTCTGTTGCTTCTTCGATCAGGGGATAGGTTCCAGGTCGGCAGCCTGGGCTAGCAGGGTGGATGTCGTTTGAGCTTCTGTTTGTGTTTCATCCGTAGTCGGATGTCTCTATTATGTATGAGTTGATGTTGTATTCGTGTGGCATTGTGTGCCTTTTGTATGTATCCCCATCTATTATGTAATGTTGATGTAATGATATCCACCTTGCAAAAGCGTTTCAATATGCGGGTCTATCCTTGGTGGGACCTTCGAGTTCCTTTTGGATAGGGTCGCATATTGGGCGTGACAAGTTGGTATCAGAGCCTCGACCGACCCTAGGAGCCCCCTTGATTGATCGTGTAGTTTGGTCGTTGTTGAGTCTAGAAGAAAACTATTTTCAGAGTCTAGTTATATCGGAGAGTAGGAATTCTTTTTACTCCTCTGCCCCTTCGTCGCTCTGGTGAGAAATCTTGACGTAGGTGTTTTAGATTACTTCTCTTCCCTTTCAAATTTTCTTTAGGATCACGCAGTTGGTTTTTCCGATCGTTGGTTCTCAGCTCTTTTATCCGGTGCATTTCTCGTCAAGTTGACTCGAACCTCTTCATCTTTGCCAAGTTTAATCCTCAGTTGTTTTCTTTTCCCACCCGCCCTCCCTTCTTCTTCTCGGAACTAGAGTACGTAATCGAGTATCCTTCCTACTCGTGCGAAGTCTTTGTTTTCTTTCCTCAATGATTTCAACCGGTGTTTTCTCTTCAAGTTATTCGTCGGTTTCCCCTTTCAAGTTGCCTTTGTTTTCCCGCCCTCCCACCCTTTTTCTTCCCGGAGTCTGAGTCTC
>NC_057801.1:111201941-111204219 GCF_018294505.1 Triticum aestivum | reverse complement strand
AGTCTGAGTCTCTCTCGACCATCAATTTCATTCATGTGGAGCCTCTTTAGTCTTTCGTCAATTGTTTCAACCGGTGAATTCTCGTTTTGTTCGTCATTCTTCAGCTCTTTTTCTTCTCCGGTGGATTCAATTCAAGTTTTTCGGTGTTGATCATATTCTTTTCCTCGGATCAAGTGTTCCCCTTGCTCGTTCGCCTCTCACCAGTTTATCCTTCCGGAGTGTTCAAGACATCTCAGGAGATTCGCCTGTGTTCCAATTAATTTGAGGTTGTCACCTCATTCAAATATTTCAATTGTTCTGGTGCATCATTTATCTGTTCAACAATCCTTTTCAATGGTGTTTTATTTTAGTGGGCCCTAACCCACATGTGTTTTTCCAGGATTTTACCTGACTCTTCTAATTATTCCGGAGCCATTCCTATTTCTTTTCAAGTCTGACGTGAGTATGATTTCATCAGTTAGATGCCTTTCCAAGATCGATTTCAAATCATTTTCATTGTTGGCTCAACCCCTTCGCTTTTCATTCTCTCGGAGTATCTCAATAATTTCGGTGGTGTTTCTCGTCGTCATTCTCAGCTTTGAAGATCGAAGAAGAGTTTTTCCTCTAAATCTTGCCCGTTCTCTCAAAGATTCGTGGTTTTAGCTTCATGTTATCCTCTCGAATTATTCCATTTGTCAGTTATTCCTTTTCTTACCCATCCGGAGCATGTCAGAAGCTGTTTTTCCATTTCTTTTCACCGGAGGCCATCATTCTAGTTATCATTCTCTATTTACCCCGGTGCTTCGTTCACGTGTTCTTTAATCAGCTCGAGTTCTTCCTGTTCTTTGGCATCTAAATCCCCTCAAGCATATTTGTTCTTCTAATTCTTCCCGGTGATTCATCCTCTTTCGTCAGTCTTTTCCGAATTCTTACGGTGGTTCTTTCAAGATTCTTTTTCCTTGATTATCATTTTAATCCATTCGTTCTTTCAATTATACCAGTGGTTCATGAAGACCTTCTCAAGTTTGCGATATGTCACTTCTCAATTCTTTTTCAAGAAGAATAAGTAGTATGAAAAATCCATTGGTTATCATCAATTTAATTTGATGAAGGATAAGCATACAATAAATCTTATCCTTATTTCATCCAAGCGAGTAATCCCTTCCTTCGGAGTTTGTTCTTGAGGAATAAATTATAGTTCCAAGTGTTTTCATCTTTTCCTTTCCGGAGTTCAATTTTTCCTCGGACGTCTCGTCGGAACCTCCATCTAAATCATCGCAAGGCTCACCTTATTCTTTCATCCTTCATTTTATCTCGTCATCCTTTTGTTACAGGAGTTCTTCATGGTGGTTCTTCATGATTTAATTCATTCTTCAAGAGTTCATCAAGTGTCATTCCATCTTCTCAAGTTCATGTTCTTTTCCTTCCATCTTCAGTCGGAGTGCTGCCTAAATCTTTTCAGTCTTATTCGTTTCTTATCTCATTCTAACTGAAGTTGTTTCATAGTCTATCCGATTCAGTGAGCTTTGGATTCTCGTCATTCTCGTCATTCCTCTCTTCTTCGTGAGTGCTTGTTTCACCTCATCCTTTTTCCCTTCCATCTCGGTCCTAAGATCTCGGGACGAGATCTCTTGTTAGTGGAGGAGTGTTGTAACGCCCCGGATTCATTGCGCTAGGTGTCTGCCAGTTATTCGCCGTCCTTGCCATGTCATTTGCTTGCGTGTTGCATTTTATCATGTCATCATGTGCATTTCATTTTGCATACATGTTCATCTCATGCATCCGAGCATTTCCCCATTGTCCATTTTGCAATCCGGCACTCCTATGTCCCCCGGCGTCCCCCTTTTGTCTCCTGTTATGAGTGGGTGTTAAACTTTCTCGGAATGGCCCGAGGTTTGCCATGCGGCCTTGGTATAGCACCGGTAGACCGCCTGTCAAGTTTCGTGCCATTTGGAGGTCGTTTGATACTCCAACGGTTAACTGGGTAACCGCAAAAGCCTCTTTTGTGTGCAGCCCAACACCCCCTCCAAAGTGGCTCAAAACCGAGCAAACTCCCCTCCATGCTCTCGGTCGTTCGATCACAATCGTGTGGGCGAAAACCGCACCTCATTTGGACACTCCTAGCTCCTTCTACCTATAAATATAGCCTCTCCCCGAAATTGACGGGCAAACCCTAGACGAAATCGTCCCTGTCGCCACCGGACACGTCCGGCCGCCGCCGCTCGCATCCAATCGCAGCGCGACACATGTCGCCCGTCCGCCGCCCACCGCGCCGGCCCACCGAGCCCGTGCCAGGCCC
>NC_057801.1:110855896-110868323 GCF_018294505.1 Triticum aestivum | reverse complement strand
TTGTCACGACCGGTTTTCCAATAAAAATATTTATTGAAAAGCCAATCTTTTAAGTCCAGTATGAGAGAAATCCTCCACACTGGCAGACAAATTCTTGATACAATAAGCCAGTAGCATAAAATATATTACAGGGTCGAACTACGGTTGCTCAACCAAATTATTACAAGTACGCCAATAATCATACATAATGGCGGACAGAACACAGTGGTGTGGAGACATACTACTGACTCAAGGATAGGCTGGTGGTGGAAAAAACACAGCGGGGAGAGAAAGACAAGACTCTACGTCTGTCATCTCATCGAGCGTCGAGGAGAGGCTCGATGAATTTATTTGGTAGCGGAAGCGGATATAAAACAGTGGCCAAATCCAGGGTCGCACAAGACTGACTGGGACTCCTCTAAGTGTCGGGCTCGCTATCGAACTCTTCATCCATGAGATCGCCTTCGTCAGCATCTGGCCAAATCAACAAGCCAGTGAGTACTTTGAAAGTACTCGCAAGATAGTTCGGACGTAAGATATAACAAATGCATGCATGGATGCAACAAGATTAATTCCTTAATGCACAATAAATAAAACTGGCATAACAGGTAAGTAAAAAGGGAAAACGGCGCTAGTCCGCCTGAAATTCCACAGAACATAAATAAGGACCGATCGGGTGTCTGAAGCGACGCCTCGAAAGGTGAACAAATAAAAATAAGGAAAATGATGCCACAGTCGGGCATCTTAGCGACACCACATAAAGGGCTTTAAAAGAAATGCCACAGTCGGACGTCTGAGCGACATCACATAAAGGGCTTTAAAAGAAATGCCACAGTCGGACGTCTGAGCGACATCACATAAAGGGCTTTAAAAGAAATGCCACAGTCGGACGTCTGAGCGACATCACATAAAGGGCTTTTATTCACAAGTAAATAATACTCATAATAAACATTCAATTCATGAAAACAAACGGGTTAGTCCATCCACAGGAGTGATCATTTAACCGGACTTAGCACTCATGCGATTCACCGGAGTCTCTGTCATCAAAGCTGACAATTGATTAGGATAAGAAGGAACGAAACTTGACATGGAAGAGATGATTTGGAGGAATATATGACTCTGCAGAGTTTGTACAAAATTTTTCCCACAGTCAACGGATTTCCGTAGTCATGAAGGACTAGTTCCGTTTACGGTATTTCAGAAGAAAACACAGCTAACCGGTACACACCCATCCTACCTCTCGATGCTAGGAATCACCCTAGTCATCGTCCAAGAAAAACTTTTGAGACGGGGAGATCACAATCTCGAATAGCATGGGATCAAATTTATATACGCGCGCTCTAAGGGGTGCCCCCCTCTCGGTCCCAACCGGAAACACCCATGCCCCCTGACCGGATGACTGGCTTTAATCCAGGGCCATGGAACCATCATCACGGCCTCTCCTCTTTGGTGTGTACCATGAAAGCAGTTTGGAACTTACTAAACCATATTCCTTGCGGAAAACATGTGGTAGTACAAGGAAGGAAATGATAGGTACTGGACCGATATGGTTTGACACTGAAGTCACATAGTCTGGCGTAAGACTGGCATGCTACAACACTGCCGTCGTACCCATCCTCATGCCAACACATGGCCATTCATATTCACATTCATCCACGTATGGATCATCGAACTCACTTACCTCATTATCACATAAAATAACGTTCATCGGTATACTCACCGGTATGCCATGAAACTAACTAAATGCAAAACATGCCAAGACACTCATCATATCAAAAGTTCAAACATGCTTGCCTGGTTCAGAGTAGTCGGAGCCTAGCTCGGTGAAGTTCGCGGCTCCGTCACCTCCTTCGGTATCTACGTTTAAAGAAGATATATGCACTAACGTAAATACCAAGGAGAGCACAGAAGGTAAACCAAATATTTTTCAAATAAATCTGATAAAAACTAGACAAAATTTTAAAGAGAACAGAAAAAGAATCAATCAAAAATACTTTTCTGATTAAAAGTTATAAGGGTTTTTGTCCAGGGACTTATCTGTAATGAAACAGAAGATTTCCAGGGGCTAGTTTATAAAAGCAGAAAACGCTTCGGTAGCGGTTACGCCAGCCCGAAGAGAAAACGTATTTGGCAGAGAGCGTTTTCAGATAACGCTTCGTTTAGAAAGGACAGAGAGGCTGACAGCGGGTCCCACTTGTCATGTTTAAATTTCAAATGGGAGGGACGAGGCTCGTCGGCGCCCGAGAGCTGCTGTGGTCGCCGGCGGCGATCCACGGCGAGGCATGGGGATCAGAGGTTACCAATGTGCTCACCGTGTCCTTCCGCAACGGTGGGTGGTGGTGTTGGTCGCCGGTGAGCAGCACGTCGACGGCGGTCTCAACTTCGGCGGACGGTGGTTCGGGCGTGGATGGAGCTCGTCGGAGAGGGCTGCAAAGATTAAATTGAGGTGGGGGTTAGACTACTGGGTGCAAGAGAGGGCTACGGACGAGGTTTGGGCGCCGGAGGTGGCCTCACCGAAGTGAATCGAGCTGGAGGCCGAGGCGGGGCGAGGTGGCCGGAGCCGGGGAAGGAGACCTCCTCGAGGTCCTCCCAGTGGCCTGGCGGGGTGTTGGTGAGTAGTGGAGGTGCTGCGTGCACGAGAGTGAGCTCGGGACTCCTTTATATAGGCGGTCCGAGGCGGTTGCCGTGAACGAGGATCACCGGCGAGCGATTACGGTGGCGCAGTGCTCGGTCGGGGTGGTTAGGGGGTCGAGCGTCATCACGGAGGTTCAACGGGTCCATTTTTGTGCTAAGCTGGCCGGGGTTTGGGCGTTTGGGTCGAGCTCAACGGAACGGGGTGGCGCGGGCCCGTCGGCGGCAGAGAGCGCTCTCCGTGCGTGCTGCGCCACGGCGACGGTGCCGCATGCGTGCGCTGGCACGGAGAAGGCCACGCGGAGCCACCAGAAGATTTGGGCGGTGCCGAACGGCGTTGCGCCGCCGTTCTCCTCCCTGTCGGCCGTTACAGGGAGCCGGCCGCCGCAAGACACGCTGGCGCAGGCGGGCCAGGGCGCCACCGACGCCAGGGTCGCGCCAAGTGCGCGTGTGAAGCTTCGGACAAGCAAACGAGGCCGCGAGCAACGTGCCAAGTGCACTGTGGCCGCGTGACTGAAACTGTCGAAACTGAAGATGACACTGAACTGAATTTCTGAACATTGAACAGTAACAGTGCCCACAAGGTGTTCGACCGAATGAAATTGGCCTCTGGTGATTTTTCCTTGAGCTGATTTTTGGTGGGGTGGCTTCTCCTTGCTCCAATAGGCTGCCTGAATTTTGGTGGAATTTTTGGAGGAGTGTAGATATGAATTTCACCAAATTTGGCAAATCTGGTCCAAACTTGCAGAGACTGAATTTTGAAAAATTTGAAAAGAGGAGGAGTGGATCAAGATGGTTCTGGGTTGTGGGTTCAAAGGACAATCCAGGAGAATTGGTTTGAGGTCAAAACTCAAATGCAATAGGGCACTTGCTTTGAAAATCTCTCAGGCTCCAAATAAGTTTCAGAATTGAATTGAGGGAAAAATAATTGGAATAAAAATCCAAAACCAGTTTGGATTAGTTGGGACAGAGAATTTAGGTTGATCACAAGTTGTAGGGGAGGTTTTGGAGGGGTTTTACCACATGGGCAAGAATGCCAAGTCATGGTGGTTCCAAGATATGAAAATCCCAAATTTCATGGAGTTTCTTTTTTTAAAGAAAAAGATTAAACTCCCAAAAATAATTTAGAGAGAGAACCAACAGAGAAGAAGTTTCAAAAGGTCAAACACCAAAGTTTGAAGCCAGAATAAAAACCTTGCCAAAGAAAAGAAAGTCTCTTAAGAGGAAGGTTTTCTGGAAAATTTTAAATGGCCTCTTTTCAAAAACCACAAAGTTTTTGCTGAAAACCAAAGTAAAAATTTTGGAGTGTCACAACACCTACCCCCTTAGGAAAAATCTCGTCCCCGAGATTTCAGCTGATCCTTAAATAAGTGTGGATGCTCTGTCCGAAGAAAATCCTCGCTTTCCCAGGTTGCTTCACTGTCGGTGTGATTGCTCCACTGGACTTTGAAAAACTTGATGGTTTTCTGTCGGGTCCTCCTTTCAGACTCCTCTAATATTCTTATGGGACGTTCTCGATAAGTGAGGTCTGGCTGTATGTCAATGTTCTCATGAGATACTTGTTTCTCTGGGTTGCTTACGCACTTCCTTAATTGAGAGACGTGGAACACGTCGTGAATGTCGGACAAGTCTTCAGGTAAGTCTAGCTGGTAGGCTACAGTGCCTCTTCGTGCCACTATGCAAAATGGTCCAATGAATCTTGGTGCTAATTTTCCTTTAATCTTAAACCGTTGCAATCCTCTCATCGGGGATACTCTCAAGTATACGAATTCACCGGGTTCGAAGCTGACCCTACGATGTTTCTGATCATAATAACTTTTCTGTCGACTTTGAGCGGTCTTAAGTCGGTCCCTGATTAGCTTGACTTTTTCCTCGGCTTCTCTGAGCATATCTGGTCCGAAGATGCGGCTGTCTCCAGTCTCTGACCAATTTAACGGGGTACGACATCTCCTTCCGTATAGGGCTTCGAAAGGAGCCATTTGCAGGCTGGCCTGGTAACTGTTGTTGTATGCGAACTCGGCATATGGCAGGCTGTCCTCCCAACTGGTTCCATAGGTGAGGACACATGCTCTCATCATGTCTTCTAAAACTTGGTTTACGCGTTCTATTTGTCCATCAGTCTGAGGATGGTATGCGGTACTGAAGGCTAGTTGGGTTCCCAGAGCCTGTTGTAATTGCTCCCAAAATCTTGAGACGAACTGAGTGCCTCTGTCGGAAATTATAGTCTTCGGGACACCGTGCAGACATACTATGCGGGAAAGATAAATTCTGGCAAGCCTCTGAGTGGTGTAGGTTGTCTTCACTGGAATAAAGTGTGCTACTTTGGTCAACCTGTCAGTGATGACCCATATGGCATCATTCCCGTGTCGTGACCGAGGTAATCCGACAATAAAATCCATCCCTATTTCATCCCATTTCCACTCAGGTATTTTGTTAGGTTGTAGTAGTCCGGCTGGTCTCTGATGTTCAGCTTTTATGCGTTGACACGAGTCGCAGCATGCAATGAAAGCGGCTATGTCCCTCTTCATACCGTGCCACCAAAATCTTTCCTGAATATCCTTATACATTTTGGTTCCTCCAGGGTGGATCGTATATGGGTGGTGTGTGCTTCAGTTAAAACTTGCTGTTTAAGGTCTTCTATGTTTGGCACGCATAGCCTTTCTCCGTACCATAATATTCCTTCATTGTCTATGACGAATTCCGAGGCCTTGCCCATACTCAACTTCCTTTTAATTCCTTCAATGCTGGGGTGACCGGACTGAGCCTCTTTAATTTTCTCCACAAGGTGTGGTTGTATTTCCAAGTCTGATATGGTGCCTTCTGCTACCATTATCAAGTTGAGCTTGACAAATTCTTGATGGAATTCGGGCCTCAAGCTGTGCAGATAGTTCCCGTCGGAGCTGGGGTTCCGAATCAGGGCATCGGCCACTACGTTTGCTTTCCCTGGATGGTAATGGATACCAACATCATAATCCTTTACCAATTCTAACCAGCGGCGTTGCCGTAAATTTAGTTCTGGCTGCGTAAAAATGTATTTGAGGCTTTTGTGATCCGTATATATCTCACATCGATTCCCAAGTAGAAAATGCCTCCATTCCTTGAGTGCATGAATAACTGCTGCCATTTCTAAATCATGAGTGGGATAATTTTCCTCGTGTTTGCGAAGTTGCCTTGAAGCGTAGGCGACAACCTTGCCTTCTTGCATCAACACGCATCCGAGACCCTTTCTGGATGCGTCACAAAATACTTCAAAATTCTTGTGTATATCGGGTACAATTAATACTGGTGCTGTTGTTAATTTCCGCTTTAGCTCTTGGAAGCTTTTCTCGCAGGCTTCTGTCCATTCAAACTTCTTATCTTTCTTGAGTAACTGTGTCATAGGCTTGGATATGGTGGAAAATCCTTCAATAAATCTGCGGTAATACCCTGCCATTCCCAAGAAACTTCGTATGCCTGTTACGCTGGCTGGTGACTTCCAGTCGAGTACGGCCTTGACTTTCTCTGGGTCCACTGCTATACCGTCTTGAGTCAGCACGTGGCCTAGAAAACCTACTTGTCTCAGCCAAAATTCGCACTTGCTGAACTTGGCATACAATTGGTGTTTCCTTAGCTCTCCTAGTACAATCCTGAGATGTTCTGCGTGCTCTTCTGGTGTTTTGGAGTATACCAGAATATCGTCGATGAATACTACGGCGAATTTGTCCATAAACTTCATAAATACTTTGTTCATGAGGTGAACAAAATATGCCGGGGCGTTAGTTAATCCAAATGGCATCACTGTGAACTCGTACAGTCCATATCTGGAGGTGAAGGCTGTTTTGGGGATATCTTCCGTTCGTACCTTCAATTGATGGTATCCTGACCTTAAGTCAATCTTTGAGAATACCTTGGCCTGAGCAAGTTGATCAAACAAATCATTTATCCTTGGCATCGGGTATTTGTTTTTGACTGTGACCATGTTAAGTGCTCGATAGTCGATACACAATCTCAGCGTTCCATCCTTCTTCTTGGCAAATAAAATTGGTGATCCCCAAGGTGAGGAGCTGGCCCGAATGTACCCTTTATCCAGTAATTCCTTTATCTGCTTCTTCAATTCGATCAACTCGGATGGTGCCATTCTGTATGGTTTCTTGTATATGGGGGTGGTTCCTGGTGCTAGTTCAATGCGGAATTCTATTTCTCGATCTGGTGGCATGCCTGGCAGCTCTTCAGGGAATACATCTGGAAATTCACACACTACTGGAACCTTGTTTAGCTCAGAAACGTCCACCTTATTTAATCTCGGTTGCCGGGGTCTTTTTCCTTCCTTGGCTGATACTCTTATTGTCTTCCCTTGGTGGTGTGTGAGAATCACGGTCCTGTTGAAACAGTCTATAAAACCTTTATTGGTGGTTAGCCAATCCATCCCTAGGATGACATCCAGCCCTTTATTTTCCAATACAATAAGATTTGCGTAAAACTCCAATCCTTCAAACTCAATGACCACATTCTGACAGTAATTCTGAGAAACTTGCTGAATCCCGGGGGACTTGATTATTATGGATTTCTCCAAAGGAAGCATCGAAAAATTATTTTGCAAAGCAAAACTTTTCGAGATGAAAGAGTGAGAAGCTCCAGAATCAAACAAAACCATTGCAGGTATTGTGTTCACAGGAAACGTACCGAGTACGATATCCGAAGCATTTTGTGCCTCCTCTTTGGTTACGTGGTTCAGATGACCCTTCCTGTGGTTATTGTTGGGATTGAAATTGTTTCGTTTGGGCGTTGAATTATTGTTGTCGTTGTTCGGCTTTGGGGTTGAGTTCCTTGGCTTGGGGCACTGTTTGGCATAGTGCCCTTCTTCTCCACAAGCGTAACAAGTAACGCCGGGGCGATAGGTGAATTCCTTGTCCCTTGCATGAAAATTCTTGATTGGGCGTGAGACATTGGATGAGAATTTGGGTGTCCCACCCTTTTTAAAATCTATCTTGCTTCGGTGATTGCGGGTGTGGTTAGTCTGGTCCCTTTTTCGCTTGCGGATATCTTCCAGACTGCGTCTCTCATTTTCCAGAGTAATGGCCTTGTCCACCAGCGTTTTAAAATCAGGAAAAGTGTGCACAACCAGTTGGCATTTAAGTGCGGGCGCCAGACCGTCAAGGAATTTTTCCATCTTCTTGATTTCAGTCATACGCTCCTCATTGGCGTAGCGGGATAATAGGGTAAATTGACTGTTGTAATCTGACACTGTCATGTTTCTTTGTTTGAGGTCATCAAATTCTCTCTTCTTGATTTTCATAATACTCTTAGGAATATGTGCACCACGGAAACCTTCCTTGAAATCATCCTAGTTTATGTCATTTTCGTTGGGATGCATGTGCAGAAAAATTCTCCCACCACGATGCGGCTGCTCCTTTGAGATAGTGTGGAGCATATAGTACTTTCTCGAGATCTGAACACTTTGCAATAATTAATTTCCTCTCCATATCTCGAAGCCAGTCCTCGGCTTCAAGAGGCTTATCAGTGTGAGAAAATGTTTGAGGACGTGTCTTCTGTAGCTCAGATAACTTGGAATGTTGCTGATACTGTCCATGGTGATTTCCCATGTTGATGACTTGGTTCATTATTTCACGATGTTGTTGCTGACTCTGTTCATAAAGGCGGCACATTTGTGAAAGTGCCTATTCATTTCCCGGTTGGCTTGACTGTCCCTGAGTGAACTCGTTGCTGGGTTGTGCATCATAATTTTCCTCTGATGGAATTGGCATGGAGCGAGTCCAAGGACGAGACATTTTTCACTCTGGGGATATATTTTGTAAAACCCATAAGAAAAGCGGAAAGAGTCGCAAAAAACAAAACCATAAAATGCATAAAGCTGGCAAATAGAATTAAATAATTCAGCTTACTTAAGAAAAAAAAAACGACTTGCGCACGGAGAAGGACTGCTCATTACACATCTTACACGCGGGCGGTAAATATACAGTACATCACTCAGGATATGCGTACCTAATCCTGACATGTTATTAAGGCTAGTGCACTTCTCCAGATCCTACATGATGCGAAAACAGGCTACTTCTCCCAGCCTATGCACATATCTTACAAAGCGGTACAACACACGGCAGCTAAGCATACTCAGGCAGAAATGTTGACGACCTCCCTTGCCCTGCCGAGGGCGAGGCGTAGCGAGGTTGGGGACTCGACCTCCTCCTCGCTAGTGGGCTCCATACGTGTAGTGTTGCGCAGAGCGGGCGGAGCGGTCGCCAGGGGCGGAGCAACACGTACAGGAGTGGGCGCGAAGGTTGGTGTAGTACGCGCCGGAGTGGGTGCAATGACTTGGTTAAATTCTTCGGTAGAAGGCAGGCGACGAGTAGGCGTAAAAGATGCTGATGACGAGACAAAAGTCGGTGGCGGAGCGATGGGTAGGAGCTCCCTCCTGTTGGCAGCACAGCCATGGACTGAGTCCATGCGGGTAGCTACGAAGTCGTCCACCAGGTTGTCGAAGGCTGCCTCCAGGGCCCGGAGATACTCAATGAGCATCTCAAAAGCCTCGTCTCGTTCTCCTCTGGGGCAGGAATATGCGTAGTGACAGGTGTAAGGCACATGGCACGGAAGATAATGGTAACGACGAGTCTTCATCACAGGAAGGACATCCCTGAGACGAGCTATCGCTTCGCGGGCTGCCATCTGCATAGCATGCCTCTCCGTAGGCATGGCTCTTCCCATGAACCGGAAGCGGCGTAACTCACCACGCCCTCTCCTGAACTGCACCGCGGCCTGGTGCATGGTCAGACTGTCGTTGACTCGGTGCTGGTAGAGTGTGAAGACTGGGCGCACGGATGGCCCCATCGCGACCTGAACGATGGAAGAAAGAAGCTTGACGAACCCATCGGGTACGTTGGCGAAGGTCTGAGACTCGCAGCTGACGTCGGCCATCTACAAAAGTAGGCAAAATTCTGCAGGGTCAGATCATAAATTTATGCTGACTGACAGAAAATGACTACCATTGCAAAAATATAAATTAGCTCTATCAGGCTAATAACCAATTAGCGATCGCACCTAGCGGCTTCCTACAGTCAGCCTGGCTCTGGTACCAAGCTTGTCACGACCGGTTTTCCAATAAAAATATTTATTGAAAAGCCAATCTTTTAAGTCCAGTATGAGAGAAATCCTCCACACTGGCAGACAAATTCTTGATACAATAAGCCAGTAGCATAAAATATATTACAGGGTCGAACTACGGTTGCTCAACCAAATTATTACAAGTACGCCAATAATCATACATAATGGCGGACAGAACATAGTGGCGTGGAGACATACTACTGACTCAAGGATAGGCTGGTGGTGGAAAAAACACAGCGGGGAGAGAAAGACAAGACTCTACGTCTGTCATCTGATCGAGCGTCAAGGAGAGGCTCGATGAATTTATTTGGTAGCGGAAGCGGATATAAAACAGTGGACAAATCCAGGGTCGCACAAGACTGACTGGGACTCCTCTAAGTGTCGGGCTCGCTATCGAACTCTTCATCCATGAGATCGCCTTCGTCAGCATCTGGCCAAATCAACAAGCCAGTGAGTACTTTGAAAGTACTCGCAAGACAGTTCGGACGTAAGATATAACAAATGCATGCATGGATGCAACAAGATTAATTCCTTAATGCACAATAAATAAAACTGGCATAACGGGTAAGTAAAAAGGGAAAACGGCGGTAGTCCGCCTGAAATTCCACAGAACATAAATAAGGACCGATCGGGTGTCTGAAGCGACGCCTCGAAAGGTGAACAAATAAAAATAAGGAAAATGATGCCACAGTCGGGCATCTTAGCGACACCACATAAAGGGCTTTAAAAGAAATGCCACAGTCGGACGTCTGAGCGACATCACATAAAGGGCTTTAAAAGAAATGCCACAGTCGGACGTCTGAGCGACATCACATAAAGGGCTTTAAAAGAAATGCCACAGTCGGACGTCTGAGCGACATCACATAAAGGGCTTTTATTCACAAGTAAATAATACTCATAATAAACATTCAATTCATGAAAACAAACGGGTTAGTCCATCCACAGGAGTGATCATTTAACCGGACTTAGCACTCATGCGATTCACCGGAGTCTCTGTCATCAAAGCTGACAATTGATTAGGATAAGAAGGAACGAAACTTGACATGGAAGAGATGATTTGGAGGAATATATGACTCTGCAGAGTTTGTACAAATTTTTTCCCACAGTCAACGGATTTCCGTAGTCTCGAAGGACTAGTTCCGTTTACGGTATTTCAGAAGAAAACACAGCTAACCGGTACACACCCATCCTACCTCTCGATGCTAGGAATCACCCTAGTCATCGTCCAAGAAAAACTTTTGAGACGGGGAGATCACAATCTCGAATAGCATGGGATCAAATTTATATACGCGCGCTCTAAGGGGTGCCCCCCTCTCGGTCCCAACCGGAAACACCCATGCCCCCTGACCGGATGACTGGCTTTAATCCAGGGCCATGGAACCATCATCACGGCCTCTCCTCTTTGGTGTGTACCATGAAAGCGGTTTGGAACTTACTAAACCATATTCCTTGCGGAAAACATGTGGTAGTACAAGGAAGGAAATGATAGGTACTGGACCGATATGGTTTGACACTGAAGTCACATAGTCTGGCGTAAGACTGGCATGCTACAACACTGCCGTTGTACCCATCCTCATGCCAACACATGGCCATTCATATTCACATTCATCCACGTATGGATCATCGAACTCACTTACCTCATTATCACATAAAATAACGTTCATCGGTATACTCACCGGTATGCCATGAAACTAACTAAATGCAAAACATGCCAAGACACTCATCATATCAAAAGTTCAAACATGCTTGCCTGGTTCAGAGTAGTCGGAGCCTAGCTCGGTGAAGTTCGCGGCTCCGTCACCTCCTTCGGTATCTACGTTTAAAGAAGATATATGCGCTAACGTAAATACCAAGGAGAGCACAGAAGGTAAACCAAATATTTTTCAAATAAATCTGATAAAAAACTAGACAAAATTTTAAAGAGAACAGAAAAAGAATCAATCAAAAATACTTTTCTGATTAAAGTTATAAGGGTTTTTGTCCAGGGACTTATCTGTAATGAAACAGAAGATTTCCAGGGGCTAGTTTATAAAAGCAGAAAACGCTTCGGTAGCGATTACGCCAGCCCGAAGAGAAAACGTATTTGGCAGAGAGCGTTTTTAGATAACGCTTCGTTTAGAAAGGACAGAGAGGCTGACAGCGGGTCCCACTTGTCATGTTTAAATTTCAAATGGGAGGGACGAGGCTCGTCGGCGCCCGAGAGCTGCGGTGGTCGCCGGCGGCGATCCACGGCGAGGCATGGGGATCAGAGGTTACCAATGTGCTCACCGTGTCCTTCCGCAACGGTGGGTGGTGGTGTTGGTCGCCGGTGAGCAGCACGTCGACGGCGGTCTCAACTCCGGCGGACGGTGGTTCGGGCGTGGATGGAGCTCGTCGGAGAGGGCTGCAAAGATTAAATTGAGGTGGGGGTTAGACTACTGGGTGCAAGAGAGGGCTACGGACGAGGTTTGGGCGCCGGAGGTGGCCTCACCGAAGTGAATCGAGCTGGAGGCCGAGGCGGGGCGAGGTGGCCGGAGCCGGGGAAGGAGACCTCCTCGAGGTCCTCCCAGTGGCCTGGCGGGGTGTTGGTGAGTAGTGGAGGTGCTGCGTGCACGAGAGTGAGCTCGGGACCCCTTTATATAGGCGGTCCGAGGCGGTTGCCGTGAACGAGGATCACCGGCGAGCGATTACGGTGGCGCAGTGCTCGGTCGGGGTGGTTAGGGGGTCGAGCGTCATCACGGAG
>NC_057801.1:110853674-110854389 GCF_018294505.1 Triticum aestivum | reverse complement strand
TCCGCAGCCGCATAGTCGCCCTCCGGCATGAACACCTCCACAGCGTCCGGGCGCTCGGAGTCCGCGATGACAGACGGGAGCGAGTTCCCCGATGACACTGAGGAGGCGGAGCGGAGGGAAACCCTCGACTCAGACGAGGAGGAAGCGTGGTCGTGGAACCGCAGCAGCTCGGGGGGGATGCCGGCCGAGCCAGGCGCCGGGGCCGGAGAGCCGGTGGCCCCGCGCTGCACTGACGCACCTGGCGGGGAGGGGGCGGGGAACTGATGACCCCGGAGATGGTGATGTCACGGGGTCGCGAGGGAGGCGCAGCCGTGGCGGCCGCCGCCACAGGAGACATGGGTGACGCCACCTTCCCCCGTTCCAGGGCCGGCGCGGCTAGCGGGGTCACAGCCCCGTCCACCGCAGAGGAGTGGGTGGAGCTGGATTCGCCCACCTCCAGACGCCTTGGCGGGATGGACGCGGCGCGCGTCGATGGGGCGGAAGGACGCGCGCGAGGGTAGGGTGTGGACTGATGACGAGCTTGGGGGGCGGGGTGGTCCGGGGCCGAGCGGCCGGGGAAGGACGCAGCGTTGGGAGGGGTGGGACGGGGCTTGAAGCCATGGCGCAGCGAGGCGACGAGGCGCGGTGACCAGACACGCGGCACCGCCGGCACCGAACAGGGTCACGGCAATCTTTGACGTAATGGCGGATGGATAGGCAACGGAAACAGCCGTGG
>NC_057801.1:110487967-110490676 GCF_018294505.1 Triticum aestivum | reverse complement strand
GGAAGCAGGAGGTGGCCAACAGGGGGGAGGTGGCGCGCGCGCGTGCCGGCGAGCGTCGGGCACACGCCCTCGTCCTTCTGTCCGAGGAGGGAGACGACAGAAAGCAGCGGGGGTGGGCTGGGCCGCCAGCTGGAGATGGGCCAGGTAAGTGGCCCAGGTAAGTCTCTCTCCCCTTTTCTGTTTTCTTTTCTAATTTTCTGACATTTGTTTGATTTAATAAATATATTAAATCATTTAATTTTATTATGCCAATTTTTGTAGGGGCTAATGGTATTATTCCAGAGCTCTTTTATAATTGGCATAACTTTTGGACCATATTTCATATATATAGAAATATATTTCCAATGCAAATATTTATCGAATTAATCCAAATGGCCAAAATAAATGTCCATGAGCTCCTAAAAATATTGTTTTGATTTTTATCTCTGTCCAATATTTTCAGAGGGCAACATGAGCATTTTCTTGGACCCTTTTGGAGAAATTTTTATTTGGGTCATTTTCAAAAAATGATTCTGAGGTTTCCACCAATCCTCATTTCAAATTTAAATGAAATTTAAATATGATGCACAAATAGCTAGCTAGTCTAAGTCATACCAGACTAGGGATGTGACAACTCGCCCCCACTTGACAGAATCTCGTCTCGAGATTCAGGGGTCGACGGAAAGAAAGCGGGGTACTCCAGTCGGAGACGATCTTCTCGCTCCCAAGTAGCCTCTCTCTCGGAATGATGAGACCACTGAACTTTGAGAAACTTGATGTTCTGACGTCGGGTAACACGCTCTGCTTGATCAAGAATGCGAACCGGGTACTCTCGATATGTGAGGTTATCTTGGAGATCAAGCGTTTCGTGGTCCACTCCACGAATAGGATCCGAGAAGCAACGCCTGAGTTGAGAGACGTGGAAGACATCATGAACTCGAGAAAGATGTGGGGGTAGTTCCAACTGGTAGGCAACCTCTCCTCGTTTAGCGAGAATGCGAAAGGGACCAATGTAACGAGGAGCCAACTTGCCCTTGATACCGAAACGATGGGTACCCTTCAAAGGAGTAACCCGAAGGTAAGCTTGGTCGCCAATTTCATAAGTCATATCCTTATGATGACGATCATACTGGCTTTTCTGACGAGACTGGGCTGTTTTCAAATTCTCACGGATGATGCGAACTTGCTCTTCTGCCTCCTGGATCATATCCGGTCCAAAGAATTGTCTTTCACCGGTTTCTGACCAGTTCAAAGGTGTTCGACATCTTCGTCCATAGAGAACCTCAAAAGGAGCTTGCTTGAGGCTGGATTGGTAGCTATTGTTATAGGCAAACTCGGCGAAAGGAAGACATTTCTCCCAATCCATACCGAATGAGATAACGCAAGCTCTGAGCATGTCTTCGAGAATTTGATTGACCCGTTCCACCTGACCACTCGACTGAGGGTGGAAAGCGGTACTGAAGGAAAGATGGGTTCCCATGGCAGTTTGGAAACTCTCCCAGAAATGAGAAGTGAAAAGGCTGCCACGGTCTGAATTGATCTCTAGTGGAACACCATGGAGTGACACTATTCGAGAAATATATAAGTCAGCAAGCTGACTAGCAGTGATACTCTCTCGAACAGGGAGGAAGTGAGCCACTTTGGAAAGACGATCAACGACTACGAAGATAGCGTTATTCCCTCTCTTGGTCTTGGGAAAACCGGTGATGAAGTCCATACTAACTTTATCCCATTTCCATTCAGGAATAGCTAAAGGCTGAAGGGTGCCAGCAGGTCTTTGATGCTCTGCCTTAACGCGACGACAAACGTCACATTTAGCAATGAACTCAGCGATTTCTCTCTTCATCCTAGTCCACCAGAACCTCTGGCGTAGGTCCTGATACATCTTAGTACTGCCGGGATGAATCGTGAGAGGAGATTCATGCGCCTCCTTAAGGATCAATTGTCGCAGATGTTGATTCTTAGGAACCACCAAGCGATTCTCAAAGAAAACAACTCCACGATCATCCATAGAGAAACATCCACCAACTCCCTTCTTAATGTTTCTCTTGATCCGAGAAATTCCTGTGTCTTGCTTTTGAGCAGCGATAATCCGATCTTCAAGATCAGGTTTCGCCACCAGGGTAGAAAGGAATCCGCGAGGAGCAATGTGAAGGTTAAGCTTACAGAATTCCTCATGGAGAAGTGGTTGGCCTTGCTGCAACATGAGATTGTTGCAATAGGATTTACGGCTTAGAGCATCAGCCATGACATTGGCTTTGCCTGGGGTGTAGGTAATCCCTAGATCATAATCTGTGATCAACTCCAACCAACGTCTTTGCCTAAGGTTCAGATCTGGTTGGGTGAAGATATACTTGAGACTCTGGTGATCGGTGTAGATCTCGCAACGTTTACCAAGGAGGTAATGTCGCCAGGTCTTGAGTGCATAGACTACGGCTGCAAGCTCTAGATCATGTGTAGGATAATTCTCCTCATGTGGATGCAACTGTCGAGATGCATAGGCAATCACATGACGATCCTGCATAAGAATGCAACCTAGTCCCTGTCGTGAGGCGTCGCAGTAGATAATAAAGTCTTTAGTGAAATCCGGTGGCACAAGTATGGGGGCAGAAGTCAGGCGTCTTTTCAGTTCCTGAAAGCTGTACTCACACTGTGGGGACCACTCGAACTTTTTATCTTTCTTGAGAAGTTCCGTGAGGGGTTTGGCTACTTTGGAGAAGTTCTCAACAA
>NC_057801.1:110485075-110487957 GCF_018294505.1 Triticum aestivum | reverse complement strand
TGATGACATCCTGAGAAACGAATCAAGGACGGAATCAGCAACAACTATGGACTGTAGAATGTAGGACAAGGAATTAGTATCACTCGAACTCCTAGGGAAAATCCGGCAGCATAACGGCAGTAAAATGCTCAGAATGGGACGTCCTACTAAAAATGGGGTGGTAACATACTCATCATCACCACTCAAGGTTTTGGGATAGTACTAAACAGACTACACCGGAAGTACTCGAAACTGGGGTATGACTCTGATCAACCAATCCTATGGGACTACGGAGTAGTAACACGTGATCCTGATAGACGGAAGAGAAGCCTAATTCCTTAACCCCGTAGGAAAGATAGGATGACTCAGATCAGAAGGCCATGAGGTAAAGGAGTAAAAAGAGCCTTACGTTCCATCCCACAATCAATTCCCTTATATAACTAAAGAATTTCTAGACTCAACTTCGACCAGTTTGGCTTGGTAATCCTACAGGCAGTCAAGCTCTGATACCAACGCTGCCAGGACCCCGACTCAATGCCACATCGATCTAGCATGTAACACCTCATATCACTTTGCGGCCTCACGCACGGTATCCCCACGGGTGTCGCCTTACCTTTGCCCGGGACCGTTTGCGCATTTTGGCACACGTATATGATGGTGTTGCTAGCATCCATGTGATAAAGAGCCCGAGCTGACATGGCTAGTCGTAAACCCAAAGTGGCACTAACTTACAGGGACAGGCATCCATGACCCAGCATCGAACGTGTCGGTCATCAGCGAGTGAATCCAGGCTGTAGCACTGGGCTAGCAGGACTCCGGTGAACCGGGCTGTAGCGGGCTAGCAGGACTCCGGTATTCATCGCGTGACATTTCCTCGAAGGGACAGACACAGGATCGAAGAAGGACACATGCCGGCCGGCCTAAGTGTTCCGGAGCAGTAGCAAGCTACCAGGGCTCAGTGGAAGCACTAGGAGACATTTCCCGGTAAGAGAGGCTACTAAGAATAAACAACTAGATAGTCAGATCCCACACATAGCAATACACATTACACGTACGCATAACATGCAAGTATGTGCTGTACAACATGGCATCACAGCATAACTCAACAACTCATATAGATAAAGGCTCAGAAGAGCCGTCACAGTATTATTACAAACAGGGGTCACATGACCCAACAGTCAGAGCAATCAAGCAACAAGCGGAAGCATTACATGTCTGGGTACAGACATCTACAAATGAAAAAGGCTGAAGAGCCTGACTATCTACAACATCCGATCAAGATCGTAGCTGAGGTACTAGCTACTAGTCGAAGTCCACGAGAACACTAGTAAGACCGAAGTCTCCGCTGCAAAAACATAAATAAAGCAACATGAGTACAAAGGTACTCAGCAAGACTTACATCAGATCCTATCGTACATGCATTGGTATCAAGAGGGTAATGTGGGGTTTAGTTGCAGCAAGCCAGCTTTGACTCTGTGGCTATCCTATTCTACGACTACCAGAAACTCTGGAGGTGAAACAACGTACACGAGTCCACTAATCACCACACAATACACTACTATGGATTCGTCCCCGTCTCCCTACGAGAAGGCCATCCATAGCACTCACACTTGTCTTGAGCATTTTATAGTATCCACTTCAAGTTGTCTATGTACCATGTAAGCATCCAAGAAGTCCATAACCGCGGACCCGGCTATTCGAATAGATCATGTTAACCCTGCAGGGGTGTACTTCTTCACACACGCTCTCGCCACTTACCGCCATGTACACGTCGTGTATCTCGGCAACCTTCAAGCGGAAGCCTGGCGAGGGTGTCGGCCACGACCTGACTAACCACACAAGACTCTAGCCCAGGTTTATCGCCTATTCGGGTTCCATCCGCAAGGAGATCCGGCCGGGGTGTCGCTCACGGCCCCAAACGATGTGAGCAGGGTTCCCGAGCCCACCAACCGGGTGCCACTCGGTACACCATGCCACGTGTGCCTAGTCTGTCCCAAGCCCACCCTGCTGGGTGCCACTTGGTAGAAAAATAGCACAACCTACAAACACCAGAAACTAGTTGCGACTCCTGGACAGAGATCAAGTTGGTTAATAAGTCGAGAGGGCTTGGAGCGCCCGGAGCCCAATGTGTGGTAGTATCGAGTCATTGGACAACATACACAGAACTCAGGGCTTAAGGACGGTTCCAGTGAGACAACCCACCATGTACTCCTACATGGCCTCTCACCGCTACCTTTACCAAATCGTGTTCACACACTTCACTCTCAGCATCAGAACATATCGTAACACTCCAATTCATTTCCAATGAATCAGACCTGACACAACTCTAAGCAATAGCAGGCATAGCATGGTAGGAACACAACAATGGCTTCAATCAACTCCTACACATGCTAGTGGGTTTCAACTATTTACTGTGGCAATGATAGGTCATGCAGAGGAATGGGTTCAACTACCGCAGCACAAAGTAGCAGATGAATCGTTGTTGTCCTAATGCAATATCTGAGAGCAGGAGCGAGAGAGTAGGGTTTTATCGAAATGAACAAGGGGGGGTTGCTTGCCTGGTAAATCAACAAGGGAGGCACTGCTTCACAGACAGGTACTCTGGAACGTCTCCGGAGCAGGACCTATCGAGAAGGAACGGTGCCGGCAATCAATACACAATCATATGCAACAATATGATGCATGAACATGGCATGTAGATGTGATGCTGTTGAGCTAATGCAACTAGTGTTCAATTAGCTTAAAGTCCATTTGAACCAAAGGTTCAAATGCATTTCTAAATTAGGTCTCTTATATATGCCATAATGTGTTTTCCCATATTCAGCATGTATAAGTTGGTTTTTCATGCATGAAACTAGTACAGATGGAAAGGTTGCATTTTTCTGATAATTTTTCATATATAA
>NC_057801.1:110481972-110484361 GCF_018294505.1 Triticum aestivum | reverse complement strand
AGCCGCCGGCGAGGCCGAGCGCGGCGGAGGGGCTCGGGATCGCCATTCCGGGGACCATTCGGGCGGCGGAGACCACCCACGGGAAGCCCGCGCTCACGCGCATCCAGTGGAGCACGCGGAGGGCTGCGGGGCGGCGGAGCTCGCCGGAGCAGAGCTCAGGGCGGCGGCCGGAGTTCGGCAACTTGTGGCCGCGGCGTTGTGGTGCACGGCAGTGGAGACGGAGGGTTCCTACGGGCTCCTGGCGTCACCAGGAACACGGGGACGCGCGCGGAAGGGATCGGCTTGGGCTCGTTCCACCGTGGCGCCATGGCCGGCGGCGAGGGGCTTACGGGCGCGGTGGCGAGCTAGCTAGACGGGGCAAACGGACACGGGGAGGAGGGGGTTCGGTGAGGGGGCTCACCGCGGAACTAGCGAGCGCGAGGGCGAGGTCGGGGATGCCCGGTAGCTCCCGAATCGCCGGCGAGGATTCACGGCGGCCGGAGTCGAATTTGGCGACGGCGACGGCTCCACGGGGTGTCCGGAGGGGCACGGCTTGACGGGGAGCTTCAGGGCGGAGGAGCGGAGCTTCCGCGTGTGTCGGGGAGGCGAGGGGAGGCCGGTGGTGATGGCTATGGCGAACGGCGGCGGCGGTGGTTCTCGGGTGAGAGAGAGAGCAGGGGGAGAGGAGGAGGGCGAGGGAGAGTGAGAGCGGTGCGGGGCAGCTGCATGGCTTCGTCCGGGGCATCGAGGGAGTCCGGGGAAGCAGGAGGTGGCCAGCAGGGGGGGAGGTGGCGCGCGCGCGTGCCGGCGAGCGTCGGGCACACGCCCTCGTCCTTCTGTCCGAGGAGGGAGACGACAGAAGGCAGCGGGGGGGCCAGGCGGGCTGGGCCGCTTCCTAGCTGGCCGGCCTGCTGCTGCTGGGCTGCGCAGGGGAGGGGAGGCCCAGGTAGGCCCCGCCTTCTTTTATTTTTGTTTTCTAATTTTTCTGACATTTGTTTTGATTTAATAAATATATTAAATCATTTAATTTCCTTATGCCAATTTTTGTAGGGGCTAATGGTATTATTCCAGAGCTCTTTTATAATTGGCATAATTTTTGGACCATATTTCATATATATAGAAATATATTTCCAATGCAAATATTTATCGAATTAATCCAAATGGCCAAAATAAATGTCCATGAGCTCCTAAAGATATTGTTTTGATTTTTATCTCTGTCCAATATTTTCAGAGGGCAACATGAGCATTTTCTTGGACCCTTTTGGAGAAATTTTTATTTGGGTCATTCTCAAAAATGATTCTGAGGTTTCCACCAATCCTCATTTCAAATTTAAATGAAATTTAAATATGATGCACAAATAGCTAGCTAGTCTAAGTCATACCAGACTAGGGATGTGACAGAATCGATCACGGAGGGCTTCTACATCAACACCATTCCCTATCCGATGAAGCGTGAGTAGTTTACCACAAACCTTTTGGTCCATAGTTATTAGGTAGATGGTTTCTTCTCTTTCTTTGATTCTCAATACAAAGTTCTCCTCGATGTTCTTGGAGATCTATTTGATGTAATACTCTTTTGCGATGTGATTGCCGAGATCCGATGAATTGTGGATTTATGAACAAGTTATCTATGAATATTATTTGGTTCTTCTCTGAATTCTTATATGCATTGTTTGATATCTTTGCAAGTCTCTTCGAATTATCGATTTAGTTTGGCCTACTAGATTGATCTTTTGTCACACCCTAGCTAGTCATGCATTAGAGTGTTGCATCATGTTTACTCTTTCATCAGAAACTTGAAATGGGGATTTGTGAAACCCTCAGAATCATTTTGAAAATGACCCAAATAAAAATTTCTCCAAAAGGGTCCAAGAAAATGCTCATGTTGCTCTCTGAAAATATTGGACAGAGATAAAAATCAAACCAATATTTTTAAGAGCTCATAGGTATTTATTTTAGGCATTTGGAATTAATGCATAACTATTTGCATTGGAAATATATTAGTTATATATATTAATATATGTCCAAAAATTATGCCACCTGTTGGGGAGCTCTGGAATAATATATCTAGCTCCTGCAAAAATTGGCATAAGGTAATAAAATGATTTAATATTTTATTTAAATCAAAACAAATGACAGAAATTAGAAAACAAAAATAAATAAAAGAAGGAGAAGCTTACCTGGGGCTCCTCCCTCTGCAGCCCAGCAGTAGCTGGCCGGCCCAGCCAGCAGGCGGCCCAGCCCGCCTCCTCCTCTGTCGTCTTCGTCCTCGACAGAGGGAGGGGAGTGTGCCTGGCGCGCGCGCGCCACCGCGCCACGCCACCAGCTCGCCTGCCTGCCTGCCTCTCCCCTCCTCGTCTGGATGCCCTGGAACGACGCCACGTCCCCCCCCCCATACTCTCTCACTCTC
>NC_057801.1:110471721-110481768 GCF_018294505.1 Triticum aestivum | reverse complement strand
GTGTCCGAACGCACCCATCGCCGCCGTTCGCCATAGCCGCCGCCACTGGCCTCCCCTCGCCTTTCCGACTCGCGCAGGAGCTCCGCCCCCTCGCCCTGAAGCTCTCCGTCAAGCCACAAGACACCGGACGCCCTGTGGAGCCGCCGTCGCCATCGTCTTCCTCCTCGGGCTCCGACCACCATCGCCGTTGATTCGCCGTCTCCAGTGCGTCCACGAGCCCGCTTCGACGCCCGCTGCAACCGCGGTGAGCTCCGCCACCGTTTCCCTCTCTTCTTCCCCTCGTTCCCGCGCCGTAACTCCGTTTCCCAACACGGCCGAACCTCCGCCGTCACCGAGCTCGCCGTCGACGCAGCTCCGGTGACCATTTGGTCACCCCGGCGAGTCCAACAAGTTCGTAAGGCCCCGTAGAGCATCCCTAGCGCCTTGCCTCGCTCGCCTTCGAGCTCCAACCACGTTTCCGTGCACGACCAAACCACGGCGGCCGCAGCCGAGCTCGCCGCCGTCGACTCCGGCCACCCCAGGCCCAGCCACGGCCACCGCCCGACGCGCCATCGAGCTAGCTTTCCAACGCACCTAGCCGCACGCCGTTTGGAGCACCATAGAGGAAACCCGGGGCACATGTACGCCGCGGACCTCGCCTGCGACTAACCGCCGGCGGGTTTGACTTGTTCGACCTGGGGTTTGACCCCCCCAGAGTCACTGACGCGTGGGCCCCGTCGGCCAGGTGGATAGCTTAGTGCTAATCACTGTTAATTAACCCCCCTGACACTGACCAGTGGGCCCCAGCGCCAGTAACTCTTAATTAGGATTAACTAACCTCTGTTAAACCCCCCTGTCACTGACGTGTGGACCCCACACGTCAGGTTTGACCCCAGCCAGCCGCAGTTGACCGCTGACGTCGTGCTGACGTCATGCTGGCGCAATATATATATTTCTGGATTTAAATTAAATCAGGAAATTCCAGAATATAATTTAAACTTCAAAAATTCATAACTTTTATTCTGTAACTCCAAATCAGACAAATTATATATGAAAAATGATCAGAAAAATCCAATCTATCCATCGGTACTATTTTCATGCATGACTAAACAAGTTAACTTGATGTTTAATGCAGAACAAGGAAAAGCACTTTAAAAGGCCATGTTTGAGTTTGAAATTTGAATCTTTGATTCAAATTGGTTCAAACCCTTCTGGTCTTAGTTGCATTAGCCCAACACACTCATATTGCCATGATTCATGCATGCATCATATTGTTGCACATTGTTTGGTGATGGTTGTGTATCGGTGTCCTTTGCGACAGGTTCTGCCTCCGAGGAGTACCGTGATTACCCTAACGAAGAACCGTATCAGTGCATCGAACCATCAGGCAAGCAACCAACCATTTGATCATATCGATACAATCCCATGTTCTCGCTCCTGCTCTCTTTTACTGCATTAAGACAACGCGTTTCAAACTGCTGTGTGCTACGGTAGTTGAACCCATTTCCTCTGCATGACCTGTCATTGCCACAGTAATTAGATGAAACCCACTAGCATGTGTAGGAGTTGTTTAAGCCACATGTATGTGTTGTTCCTACCTTGCTATGCCTGCTATGCTTAGAGTCGTGTCAGGTCTGGTTCATCTGGGTGATGGGCTAGAGTGAAATGATTATGTCGGTAATGAGAGTGGTGTGGTGAACACGATTTGGTAAAGGTATCGATGAGAGGCCATGTAGGAGTACATGGTGGGTTGTTTCATTGAAGCCGACCTTAAGCACTGAGATCTGTATGTGTGATTTAAGATACAGTTACTACCATGCATTGGGCCCTGAAATATGACCCCGCTCGACTTCTTATTCACCCTAGCTCTCTGTCCAGGAGTTGCAAGTAGTTTCTGGTGTTTGTAGCCTACTGGAGGCCGTGGACAGCGCTGACCGTAGGGGTGGGCTGTGATGCGGTAGGTACGTGGCCGGGTGTACCGAATACCCGTTAGGTATCTCGGGAACCCTGTTGACATCGTTCGGGGCCGTATGGGAAACCTCGGCCGGACTCCCTGCGGATGGAACCTGGATAGGCGATAAACCTGGACTGGAGGCCTAGGTGATTAGGTAGGTCGTGGTCTACACCCATGTCGGCTTTCGCTTGAAGTCTGCCGAGCACATGTCGTGTGCAGACGCTAAGTGGTGGAAACATCTATGAAGAAGTACACCCCTGTAGGGTTATCATGATCTATTCAAATAGCCGCGTCCGCGGTAAAGGACTACTTGGTTGCCTATACAGTTCATAGACAAGTAAATGGAAACTACTAAAAGCCTCAAGATAAGTGTGAGTGCCAAGGATGGCTCTTCCATAGGAAGACGGAGGCGGATTCTCGGTAGTGTATTGAAGTGGTGAGTAGTGGACTCGTGTGCCCAAAACCTTTTCAAGTTGAAGTATCGTAGGATAGTCTAGCCAAGAGTCAAAGCTGGCTTGCTGCAATAACTCCACCAACCCTTCTTGATAATATGCATGTATGTAGGATCTGATGTAAGTCTTGCTGAGTACCTTTGTACTCATGTTGCTATAATTTACATTTTTACAGAAGACGCTGCAACCCCTTTTGATGGGTTCTATGTAGACGTTGACATCAACGAGTAGGCTAAAGGCCCAGGTGGTGATCCTGAGCTTATGAAGGACCACGTAGTATAGTTAGGCTTTCCAAGCCTCTTTTATTTTACTAGTTGTCTGTACTCAGACAAGTTACTTCCGCTGCTGGTTTGTATGACTGTATGACTTGAATGTTGGGTCGTGAGACCCGTTCCTTTGTGTATGTTATGTATGGCTCCCTGAGCCTTAAATAAAGTACTTGTGTCGTAGAGTCACGTTGTGATGCTTCGTTGTATTTGCACATATCGAGCATATTGTGTGTATGATTGAAATGCTTGGCATGTGTGGGATCTGACTATCTAGTTGTTTATCGTTAGTAGCCGCTCTTACCGGGAAATGTCTCCTTGTGTTACCGCTGAGCCATGGTAGCTTGCTACTGCTCTGGAACACTTAGGCTGGCCGGCATGTGTCCTTCTTCGTTCCTGTGTCTGTCCCTTCGGGGAAATGTCACGCATTGAGTACCGGAGTCCTGTTAGCCCGCTACAGCCCGGTTTACCGGAGTCCTGCTAGCCCAGTGCTACAGCCCGGACCCACTTGCTGATGACCGACACGTTCGAAGCTGGGTCATGGATGCCTGTCCCTATAAGTCTGTGCCACTTTGGGTTTACGACTAGTCATGTCAGCCCGGGCTCCTTATCATATGGATGCTAGCGACACTATCATATACGTGAGCCAAAAGGCGCAAACGGTCCCGGGCAAAGGTAAGGCGACACCCGTGGGGATACCGTGCGTGAGGCCGCAAAGTGATATGAGGTGTTACCGGCTAGATCAATGTGACATCGAGTCGGGGTCCTGACAGCGTTGGCATCAGAGCCGGACTGCCTGTAGGTTCTCCAAGCCGTACTGGTCGATGTTGAGTCTAGAAATTCTTTAGTTATATGTAGGGGAATTGTTTGTGGGTTGGAACGTAAGGCTCTTTTACTCCTTTATCTTATGTCATTCTGATCTGAGTCAGTCTATTCTTCCACCGGGGGTTAAGGAATTAGGATCTATTCTGTCTATCAGGATCACGTGTTACTAATCAGTAGTACCTTATAAGTTTGATGGATACAAGCCTAGTTCAGTTCTTCTACCACCTTATGTTGTTAGGATGGTCTCAGAACTTTGATATGATGATGTTGAGTGTGTATGAAATCCTTTGTCAAATGTCTCAAAATCCTTCTTGAGAATTTACAGCTGTTATGCTGCCGAAATTTTGCTAGAAATTCTAGTGCCTTTGCATTATGATTGTGCTTTCAGATGGCCACCCGCGACCTCAATCAAGTGGTTCGCCTGACTCGATGCCTAGATGTACCCGGCCATACTGCCATGTTGGTCAGGGTAATGACTGAGGCTGGATACCGCTGGTATCCTGAGTACACGATCGAAGAGCAATTTCGGGACTTCAATCAAAGCCAGTATCTCTGCACTGTCAGGATATTTCCATCTTATCCTGGATCCACCGAGCCCCTTCACTGCTCCTATGGACTCGGGGTTACTATTGAGATGGCTGTGCAGGACGCCTCCTACTCTATGATGACCATCATGCGAGTCAGGTCTGGTCTATTTCGGGACTCTGATTTCCGGTATATGCCAGGATCACTTCCGGGAGCACAAGGGTATCTCCAGGCTATCTATGCTGACCCCACCCAGGAGGATTCACGGACTCGCACCACTGCTGAGATGCTCGAGGATAAGGACCGTGAAAATCGGGCCTTGAGGTTAGAGCTCTTCAATACCCGTGCTGACCACTGGGCCACATTGACTCGGTTCGCACCGGCGGTGCAAGCTGGATATTCGGATATGCGCGATCTCTTTCCTGTGAGATCTGCTCTGCCAGACGTGATGGGTTGGCGTGATGTAGGAGGCATCACCCCACCTCGCGGTCCCCGCAGGCCACCGTCTGTTGGTCCAAGACCTCATCCTAGCCCCTATGGTCCACAAGCTCCGCGAGATCGTCTGTTTCCGGATGATCATGTTGAGCTTCCAGGCTATGGAGGTGACTTCTACAAGGACTACTACGGATCGGTCTGAGTTAGTGGTAGTATCACTAGTTCGCACTAGCTGTGTCGTCTATCGTCCCGCATGACTCGTGGGATATGACCTAGTTTGTACTCTTCCGGAGGTGTAGGAAAATAATGTATAGGAGCTTGGGATGCCTCCGATGAGATGTAATCCTCTTTTCACCGTAATAGTATTTTGTTTGGTCTTGTACTAAACCCTGTATGGTGTGTATGACGATGGAATAAAGAAGCAGTTTCTGTATTTACCATGTCATACGGATGATCATCTTGCATTTCGAGTTATTCCTTACATTTTATATCCTATGTCGGAATTTTATCAGCCTGACTAAATCATTGTCTTGTTTACCTAGGATGGTCAACACGCGCACTAACCCTGCTCCTCAAGAGCAGGCCGAAGGCAGTGAAGTCAGGGATGCAAATCTGCCTCATCCTCCTTCCTTAGCCGAGGTTATGATGGAAGCTGAGAGAAACAAGCGGGAGACCAACCGTTTGTTGGAGCGTATTGAACAGAACATGGCACACCATCAGAGGACTAACGTGGTGTCACTCAGTGATTTTATCAAATTACATCCACCCACGTTCCACCACTCCGTCGAGCCTCTCGACGCTGATGACTGGCTTCGCAGTATCTCTCACAAACTGCGTTCCGCGCTGGTAGCGGAGGCTGACAAGGTCACCTTTGCTGCATATCATCTTGAAGGCCCCGCCAGTCTATGGTGGGAGAATTATGGAGCTATGCACCCAGCGGGCCATGTCACTACTTGGGCTGAATTCAGCGAGGCTTTCCGTGAACATCACATTCTGGAGGGTCTCATGGACCGTAAACGTGAGGAATTTTGCAGTTTCACTCAGGGCCGACTTTCTGTGGATGCTTACAGCAGGGAGTTTGGTAACCTCGCACGATATGCAACTGAGGAAGTGTCTACTGATGCCAAGAAGCAAGCAAGGTTCCGTAAGGGACTTAGTCCTGAGTTTCGCCGTGACCTCCGGCTGCATGAGTGCACATCTTTTCAGAAACTTGTCAACAAAGCCATCAGTGCTGAAACTGGTCAGACTGACTATGACGTAACACGCAAGCATGGCCGTGACATGGGTTCCTCATCCGGTGCTGGTCCTCAGAAGCGCCGCGTGTGGGTGCCCAACACCGCCCTGCCACCCAGGTTCACACCGAGGCCATCTTTCTAGGCGCCTCGCCCTGTTCAACAGTCTGCACCGGCCAAGCCCTATGGGGGTCCAACCAACAATGCTCCTCCACGTACCAGTTCCGTGACTTGTTTCAAGTGTGGGGAATCTGGCCACTATATGCGTGAGTGTCCCCAGACCAACCCCAACCAGTCTGCTAAAGCTGTTGGCCGTGGCAAGCCGACAGGGAAAGTGTTCCACACCAAGCCGGCCACCGCCTCACGTGGCCATGTCAACTGTATCTCTGCCGAAGAAGCTCAAGAGGATCCCAACGTCGTTCTCGGTACGCTTCTTGTTAATTGCCACCCGACATCTGTTTTTTCCATACAGGAGCCTCCCATTCATTTATATCTGAAAACTATGCTCGTTTGCATAACACCGCATTCTGTGACATGCCATCCACTATGGAAATTTCTACTCCTGGTTCTAGATGGCAGACCTCTAGGGTAAGTTATGGAAATGAAATCCAAGTCGACAGACTTGTTTTCCTTGCATCCTTGATAGCCCTTAAATTTTCAGATATTAATATCATTTTGGGTATGGACTGGATGTCAGCTCATCATGCCAAAATTGATTGCTTCTCTAGGACTGTTCAACTCACTCACCCTTCGGGCAAGATAGTCAATGTCTTAACCCAACTAGCCAAGCGACAATTATATTCTCTTAACGCCAGCCCTTTGCCAGACCTTGAGGACGTTTCGGTAGTCCGTGACTTCCCGAATGTCTTCCCAGAGGAATTGCCAGGTGTTCCACCTGACAGGGATGTTGAGTTCGTAATAGACCTCATTCCAGGAACCGTTCCGATTGCTAGAAGACCTTATAAGATGGCACCACTAGAACTAGCCAAGCTTAAGAAACAACTCGATGAGTCCTTGAAAAAGGGTTTCATCCGCCCTAGTTCATCTCCGTGGGCTTGCCCCGTCCTATTCGTCAGGAAGAAGGATGGTACGGACCGGATGGTTGTAGATTACCGACCTGTCAATTTGGTCACAATCAAGAACAAATATCCGCTTCCCAGGATCAACGACCTGTATGATCAGCTCGCTGGATCCTCAGTCTTCTCCAAGATGGATTTGAGGTTGGGCTACCATCAAATCAAAATCAGAAACGGGGACATTCCTAAAATGGCCTTTGTTACTCGTTATGGCCAATACGAGTACACCGTCATGTCCTTCGGCTTAACCAACGCTCCAGCCACCTTTTCTCGGTTAATGAACTCAATCTTCATGGAGTATTTGGATAAATTCATCGTGGTTTACCTCGATGATATACTCATCTACTCCAAGAACGAGGAGGAACATGCCGAACATCTAAGGCTAGTGTTGAAGAAACTTCGAGAGCATCGCCTTTATGCCAAATTTTCTAAATGTGAATTCTGGTTGTCAGAAGTGACCTATCTGGGTCATGTAATATCTGGTAAAGGTATTGCTGTTAACCCTGAGCGAGTTCAAGCCGTCCTTAATTGGACTCCACCTGAATCGGTCAAGCAAGTTCGGAGTTTTCTGGGCTTAGCGAGCTATTGTCGTCGCTTTGTCGAGAACTTCTCCAAGGTTGCTAAACCTCTAACCGAACTCCTCAAGAAAGATAAGAAGTTCGAATGGACTCCACAATGTGAGCACAGCTTTCAGGAACTGAAAAGACGCCTGACCTCTGCTCCCGTACTGGTACCGCCAGACTTCTCCAAGGACTTTGTTATCTACTGTGACGCCTCGCGACAAGGACTAGGTTGCATTCTCATGCAAGATCGACATGTAATTGCCTACGCTTCACGGCAATTGCACCCACATGAGGAGAATTATCCTACTCATGATCTAGAGCTTGCAGCCGTAGTCTATGCACTCAAGACCTGGCGACATTACCTCCTCGGTAACCGTTGCGAAATATTCACTGATCACCAAAGTCTGAAGTACATTTTCACCCAACCGGATCTGAATCTCAGGCAAAGACGTTGGGTTGAGTTGATCACAGACTTCGACTTAGGAATAACTTACACCCCAGGGAAAGCCAACGTCATGGCTGATGCGCTAAGTCGTAAATCTTATTGTAACAACCTGATGTTACAACAAAGTCAACCGCTTCTCCATGAGGAATTTCGGAAGCTTAACCTTCACATTGTTCCTCAAGGTTTCCTTTCCACCTTGGTAGCAAAACCTACTCTTACGGATCAAATCATCGCTGCCCAAAAGCGAGATAAGGGAATATCTAAAATCAAAGAGAACCTTGCTAGCGGAGGTGCTAGTTGTTTCTCCACAAATGATCATGGTGTTGTGTACTTTGAGAACCGTCTAGTGGTTCCCAAGAACCAGCATCTACGGCAGTTGATCCTTAAGGAGGCTCATGAATATCCTCTCACCATTCATCCCGGTAGTACTAAGATGTATCAGGACCTACGCCAGAGGTTCTGGTGGACTAGGATGAAGAGAGAAATTGCTCAGTATATTGCTAATTGCGACGTCTGTCGCCGTGTAAAAGCAGAGCATCAACGGCCTGCTGGCACCCTTCAACCCTTAGCTATTCCTGAATGGAAATGGGATAAAATTGGTATGGATTTCATTACCGGTTTTCCCAGGACCAAGAGAGGGAATAATGCTATTTTCGTCGTTGTCGATCGTCTTTCCAAAGTAGCCCATTTCTTACCTGTTCGTGAGAGTATAACCGCTAGTCAGCTGGCAGACCTATACATCTCCCGAATAGTGTCCCTCCATGGTGTTCCTTTGGAAATTAACTCGGATCGAGGAAGTCTTTTCACCTCTCCATTTTGGGAAAGTTTCCAAAATGCTATGGGAACCCGTCTCTCCTTTAGCACCGCCTTCCACCCTCAGTCGAGTGGTCAAGTGGAACGCGTCAACCAGATTCTAGAAGACATGCTTCGAGCCTCTGTTATCTCATTCGGAATGGACTGGGAGAAGTGCCTTCCATTTGCCGAATTCTCTTACAACAACAGCTATCAATCTAGCTTGGGTAAAGCCCCTTTTGAAGTTCTCTATGGACGACGGTGTCGACCACCCCTTAACTGGTCAGAGATCAGGGAAAGACAATTCTTTGGCCCTGATATGATTCAGGAAGCAGAAGAACAAGTTCGTATCGTTCGTGAAAAGTTGAAAACAGCCCAATCTCGTCAAAAGAGTCAATATGACCGGAAACATAAGGCTATGACTTTCGAGGTTGACGAGAAGGCTTACCTTCGGGTCACCCCTCTGAAGGGAACCCATCGTTTCCGTATTAAAGGCAAATTGGCTCCTCGTTACATTGGACCTTTTTGCATTCTCGCCAAACGAGGAGAAGTTGCCTACCAATTGGAACTACCCCCACATCTTTCTCGAGTTCACGATGTCTTCCACGTTTCTCAACTCAGGCGTTGCTTCTCGGATCCTATCCGTGGAGTGGACCACGAAACGCTTGATCTTCTAGATAATCTTACATATCGAGAGTACCCCATTCGTATCCTCGATCAGGCCGAACGTATCACCCGACGTCATAATATCAAGTTTCTCAAAGTACAATGGTCGCACCATTCTGAGGATGAAGCAACTTGGGAAAGGGAGGATCGTCTTCGACTCGAGTATCCCGCCTTCTTCCCGGAGGAACCCAAATCTCGGGACGAGATTCTTTTGAGTGGGGGTGAGTTGTCACACCCTAGCTAGTCATGCATTAGAGTGTTGCATCATGTTTACTCTTTCATCAGAAACTTGAAATGGGGATTTGTGAAACCCTCAGAATCATTTTGAAAATGACCCAAATAAAAATTTCTCCAAAAGGGTCCAAGAAAATGCTCATGTTGCTCTCTGAAAATATTGGACAGAGATAAAAATCAAACCAATATTTTTAAGAGCTCATAGGTATTTATTTTGGGCATTTGGAATTAACGCATAACTACTTGCATTGGAAATATATTAGTTATATATATTAATATATGTCCAAAAATTATGCCACCTGTTGGGGAGCTCTGGAATAATATATCTAGGTCCTGCAAAAATTGGCATAAGGTAATAAAATGATTTAATATTTTATTTAAATCAAAACAAATGACAGAAATTAGAAAACAAAAACAAATAAAAGAAGGAGAAGCTTACCTGGGGCTCCTCCCTGTGCAGCCCAGCAGTAGCTGGCCGGCCCAGCCAGCAGGCGGCCCAGCCCGCCTCCTCCTCTGTCGTCTTCGTCCTCGACAGAGGGAGGGGAGTGTGCCTGGCGCGCGCACGCGCCACCGCGCCATGCCACCAGCTCGCCTGCCTGCCTG